>NC_072738.1:83285984-83585984 GCF_026930045.1 Uloborus diversus
CACTAGAAAAACATCCCAAAACAAATTTTTCAGTTTGTTTTTGTGCCATTTCACAGTATTTTGAACAAATGTAGTTCGTAATATGACGCATGTTTTGCCACAACTGTTTAATTTAAAGTTTGATTAGCACTTTATTTTAATTAGAATTTGCGCAATGGAACACTAGAAAAACATCCCAAAACAATTTTTTCAGTTTGTTTATGGGCCATCTCACAGTATTTTGGACAAATGTAGTCCGTAATATGACGCATGTTTTGCCACAACTGTTTAATTTAAAGTTTAATTAGAATTTGCGCAATGGTTGGACAAACTCAAAGCAAAATAATGAGCTAATTGAAGAGTAAATTAAATAGTTATGGCAAACAAATTCATGTAACGGACTCAAAATACTCTGAAATGTCCTTTATCGAAAAAGAAATGACATCGCATATACCAGTAATTTTCTCTCTAATGTTTCAGGGACTTTTTGAAATTAATAAGCAAATGAAAAATTACTATGCTTGTATACTTCTGTACTCAATACTATGCAACTACTAGAAAACTACTTTGTGAGGCGCTTGAGGACCCTAATTGTTAAACTATTTTAGTTTTTTTTTTAAACTGAAACTTGTTAAAGACACGTTCTATTATTATAGAATATTTTATTGAAAAGATACAAATGCACTAAACAATTTTAGTGTCTTTTTTGCAGACATCAGTAAATGCAAAAAACATTTTATTAATACTAAACTTTGTTTTCAACACGTATGCATGTATACTAAGAAAGAATACTGCACTATACTATAAACAGGTACAGGTAAGGAAAAAATGCGTAATTACGTATTATTTAAACAATAATTATTCACAAATGTTAAGTTGATAGTTAGGTTGCCATATCTTTTTGTTACATATCATTCATTAACTGAGATTAGGGATTGCAATACCGGACCAAAAATGCAATACCGGGATTCGGTATTTTAACGTGATACCGGAATACCGATATTAGAAATTTCTCAAGAAAGAGTCAAAAACATAACGTTTCGTTGCCATATTTCATTTTTTCGTTTAAAAATTGCATTATTTATTTATTGTGAACAAATATAAGATAAAGGAACAAATATCATAACAAAAAATCATTAATGGCAAAAAAAAAAAATTCATGCTAATTTTCACGAAATTTGGAACTCATTGTAAGGAACAAACTTCCTGCAGTTGAATATATTCCTTTTGAATTTACGCAGGCCGGTGGTACTCTTAAAAATGCACATCACACTTCCTGCAATTGACTGAAAGTCCTGCATCTTAAAAAATAATTCGGTCTTTAGTTGGTTTTGGAAAAAATCATTTTTGTTAATGTGGGTGTATCTTTTGTGTTTTGGGTAGCTTTTTTTTATATCGTTATTATTTATAGCTATTTGTAACTGCTTGCCAAGCGACAGTTTTTTTTTTCAGCATTGACATCATCTTCGACGGTTTCCTCTTGGTCAGAATAGGTTTATGTTTGCTTTTAGTTTGAAATTTACAATAATATTGGTCGTGTTAATTTCTTTTTTTTTTTCTTTTTCTTTTCTAAATTCTCAACAATTATGTAAATATATGAACATATGCTCCAACTGATTGTGCCTTTTTTCTTTGCAAGTGTTCAAGGCATTACAAATATTATCTCGCTCAGTGTAAAACTAAACAGCGAGACAGAACAGTGCGCTAATACCGATGACAATAAATTACTGTCTGTTATACTAACAAGAAAACGTTTATCGCTAAATTCAGTACAGTCGAGACAAATATTTTTTTTTAAATATCATAAAGAATAATTGCAACTGGTTGTAGGAATAAACTTCTCATAGCGCAACACTTAAATTACAATACTTTTATACATTTAAAATTAATTTGTATAAGAGGGCAAGTCTAAAAAAGGAGATTTAAAAACCGTGGTTTATATAAACTCACGTAAGTACGATTCATCACACCATCTACTGATGCAAATATCATTATGCAATTTTTCTTCTACTTATTCATTGATGTTATATAAATTCAAATACAAATACAAATACAAATGTGACGACCAGCAACAGGCTCTGGGCCCAGCTAGGCTGGTCCTAGTCAATTAATTAGTCCCCAATGAAGATCAATGGCCCTCTTAGCTATCCACTCCCTTGCTCATTACCGCCTCTTCCGGTAAGCTATTCCAAGTGCCCACGACCCTGCTAAAGTAGTAGTTTTTCCCGATTTCCAAGTTAGCCTGAGATTTAAATAGCTTAAAACAATGACCCCTTGTCCTGCTTTCCCCGCAAAAATTTAATCCATTTACATCTTTCATTTTGATAAATTTAAATAACTGAATCATGTCCCCTCTGACTCTCCTTTGCTCCAGGCTATACATGTTAAGCCTATTAAGTCTGGTATCATAATCTAAATCTGAGAGTCCCCTTACTAATTTAGTTAAACTTCTTTGAACCCTTTCGATACGAAAATATCTTTCTTCAGATAAGGCGACCAAAACTGAACAGCATACTCCAAATGAGGTCTTACTAAACTCCTATATAAAGGCAGAAGAACTTTCTTAGATTTGTTTGAAATAGATCTCTTGATGAACCCAAGCATTTTGTTGGCTTTGTTACTAGCAATACTGCACTGTTGACTAAACTTGAAGTCCTGATTAATAAAGACACCCAGATCCATAACATTTTCTGCCTGATTTATGACTGAACCCTGTAAATGATATCTCATACGCTTATTTCCATGACCTAAGTGTAGCACTTGACATTTCCCTACATTAACTGCCATACCCCATTTATCTGCCCACTTAGTAATATGATCTAAATCCTCTTGCAGCTGTTTTACTTGTTCTTCATTTTCGACAATCCCCATAACTTTTACATCGTCAGCAAAACAATTCATGCTTCCAGAAATATTTTCATTGATGTCATTCATAAATATAATAAACAAAAGAGGCCTTAAAACTGATCCCTGAGGAACCCCACTTAAAACATTACTCCAATTAGAATGATTTCCTCTCACAACTACTCTTTGCTTCCTACCAGTAAGCCAATTTCTAACCCAAAGTAAAGTTTTTCCTCCTATTCCAATGTCAGCTAACTTGCTGAGAAGAGCAACATGCGGTACCTTGTCAAAAGTTTTTTGAAAGTCAATATAAACAACATCCACACATTTTTTGTTATCTAAAGCTGAGGTAACCTTGTCGTAGAAATGCAATAAATTAGTAGTACAGGATTTACCTTTCCTGAAACCATACTGCAAACTAGTCAACAGACTATTAGTCTCTAAGAACATCATGATCTTAATTTTGATCAAAGTTTCGAAAGTCTTACAAATCACCGAAGTCAAACTTACAGGTCTATAATTCCCAGCAAGACCTTTAGACCCCTTCTTGAAGAGTGGCGTTATGTTAGCCAGCTTCCAGTCCTCTGGCACCGTCCCCGAGTTATAAGAAGCATTGAAAATATTCAAAATAAAATCCACTAATTCCTCTGCACATTCAACTAAAATTTTTGGATAAATATTATCTGGTCCCGGAGCTTTAGTTGCTTTAATCTTTTTCAAATGAAATAAAACCTCCTCCCTGGAAAATACAAAATCCTCAAGCTGTATAATAGCTTGTGTCTTGTTGGTGTCAACTGTTGAGATACAGTTATCGTTAAACACACTGGAAAAAAAGTTATTCAGAACATTTGCAATATCCCTATCGTTTTGGATTAAATTTCCATACTCATCAACCAAAGGCCCAATTTGACTGTTTCGAGCTTTCCCAGAATTAGCGTAAGCAAAAAACCTCTTAGGGTTCCCACCCAATGTCATCTGCCAGCCTTTGCTCCAATTCCCTTTTCTGAATCCGTACCAAATACTTAAAATTTCGCCTTGCCTTACCATACTGGAGCCTCTCCGAACTCTGACCAGTTTCTTTAAACTTACGAAAAGTGGCTTGCTTATAATTAAGAGCTTCTTTAGTCTCCCTGGAGAACCACATGGGCCAAATTTTGGTATTAACACCTTTTCTCCTAAATGGAACATAGTCCCCAACGGTTTTAGCAAGTTTATCCTTAAATTCCGTCCACTGCTGATCTACGTCGCTATTTTCCAACCCTGACGAAAAAACCTCTTTCAAGCTCTGCCTAAGTGCAACAAAATCAGTGTTTCTGAAATTGGGCACAAACCTAAAATTATCATCTTTGCACACTTCAAATTTAACCCGGAACCTAATGCTGTTATGATCACTGTCTCCAATATGCTCCCCTACACTCAACCCCTGAACAAAACTACCTATGACACAAAAAACTAGATCCAAAATTGCCTCCTCTCGAGTTCCCTGAGTTACAACTTGATCTAAGAAACAGTCACCAATTACTTTTAAAAATTCCTCTTCTTTGCCATTACCAGGATAAAAATTATTCCAATCAATACCCGGAAAATTGAAATCCCCCATTATGATAACGGATCCCTTACTGGACATGTCACTAATAATACGGTACATCTGTTCATCTTGTCCCTGGTTTGAATTAGATGGCCTATAAATGTTTCCAAAGCGTAGCTTTTTGCCCTTACTACTCATCAACTCCAGCCAAACCATATCAATATCAGTAGGCTTATCATTTATGACCAATTCATTGCAAATAAAATTGTCTCTAACATAAAATAAAACCCCACCACCTCTTTTACCTACTCTATCCTGTCTGAACAAATTATACCCAGCAATATGTAATAACTCTGCATCAGATTCGGTAGCCCATGTCTCTGTAATTCCAATAACATCCAACTTCTCATCCATAACTATGCTTTTCAATTCATCCATCTTGTTCCTAATACTGCTAGCATCGGTATAGAAAACTTTAAGCATGCCTAAGTTGCTTTTATTTAACACCCTGAAATTTCCTAAATTACAATTGTTAACATTACTACTCTTGTTCGTCACTTTATTTCCATTTCTAGCAATACCCGAAAAAATTTCTTCTCTCGATACCTGATGCTTGAACCATGCCCCCATTCCAACTTAGTTTTTTGACTCCGAATCCCTTAAAATTAATCCACTAACCATTTTGACCCCTGTAGAGCTCAGATGCAGGCCATCCCTAGCAATCCAATCCCGTTTACAATGACTACATACATCAATGAACCTGATACTGCGCTTTTCGCAAATTGACTTCAGTAGCAAGTTCATACACCTCGCACGTTGATTTAGCCAGCTCCTATGCACTCCATACCTGGAAAGCAAACCAACCACTTGGACATTCGTCGAAAAGCTGGTTGCTTTATCCAACAGGGATTCCCATTCCCTAGAAAACTCCTCATTTTTACTGTGGCCTACATCATTTGTTCCCACCCACAAAGTAACCATGTCCTCCTTATTCAATACTCCCTTTTTTTCAGCAACCATATTAACGTCTTTTACCCGAGCCCCTGGTAAACAACACCTAGCCACCTTACGCTTTACTCTCCCAACTGTGTTACCCACCTCCCTTACCATAGAGTCCCCCAAAATTACACCCTTAGTTTCCCAATCTAACTCCTCATTTGAAACTTCCCCCTGAATCTCTGGAACATTTATACCCTTTACAACTGGCCTACACCCTAATGCTAACTGGGCTTCCAAAACTAGCATCTTAAGTCTTAAGTCTGAGAGTTCAGCACATTTAGTGCAAATATAATCCTCCTCAAAAACAGACTCATTTTCCCCCTTATACAGGCAGAACATATGACATAAATCACAAGAGATCCACCTGTCCCCCTTCCCACTCTTTACCTCTTTCATAATGCATATAACACCCATTTCTACTCAGTGAATATGTTCCAAAAGGCAAAACAGAAAGATAAAAATGCAAAAAAACTTAGAATAAATACTAAAAACAGCAGTAAATAAACAGAGTTGCTACACCCAATAAAGCACACAAGATCAAAAACCAGGAGATCACTATATGTTAGGCTTAGCTCCAAGAAATGCAAAAACACTTCAAGAATACAATAACAGCTAAAATGAGCCCCCAAAACACAATAAAACTAAATTACATGATAAAGTGAAGTAAAAAAACCTAAAACTAGACAGTAATAATGAAAAATTATAGTAAGAAAACACTTATCAAATTAGCAGCAATAACACTCCCTGCATCACAGGCGCCCTCTAGTGGCCAAAGATTCGTGCTTTTGAAGCCAAATTTTTACTTTATCCGACACTATTCTTGATGATTCGTGTGTAAAATGCCTCCCTGAATCCAAATGTGACCACTATGTTTTTCCATCCTCTAAAATGTTTTGAATTTGAATAGAGCCTGGTGTTTTATATTCACTTTTCTACAGTTATATGGATATTATTTTGATTTGGAGGGAAATGAAACCTTGTATTAACAGTTAACATTCTTCTGAATGAAGGGACGGGGGAAAAGTTCCAAAATATGCACCAACTAGTCGACCCGTGCGGAACTCCACACTGTGCTTCAAATCGTTTCATAAGGCGTTTCGCTCTTTAATAATTTCAATAAAAGAACATTATGAAGAAGAACCGACAAAAGTAAACGGGATAAAGTAAGCGACAAGAGAAGGCATGAAATTTGAAGACATCAGTAACAAAACCTCGTTAAATACAACGTTGTGATAATTTGATCATCGCTCACATTTTGATTGTACATATTTTCAATGCAAACATAGATATCATTAAAAGTGTGGCTGAGTGACTTGTGAAAAAGAAGTAACTGTGCACATGAAAAAACAGGTTGTGGCAAATACAGTCCTGCCCATGTGAGCATCTGACGGGAAAGAAAGAAACATTATTGGCACGGATTCGAACTGGCGCCATTCTGATTAACAGCACGACACTCCAACAACCCTAGCAATTGCGCCTTCCTTTTCGAATGCTATTCAGTGAAGGAATGCGTAGTAAAAAACAGCAAAAAAGCTTTTTGCCAAAAAAATAAATAAATAAAAAAAGATCATGCGTCTATGTTTTGTCATTAGCCAACATGGTACGATTTAAAATAATTCGTAAAGCATGGCATTTGGTTAAAGAATAAGGAAGACCTCACGTAGCAATTGAAACAAATATTCTAGAGAAGTAATAAATTAGATTGAAAATAAGTGTTTTTATTTTTGAATATTGAACTATTTTCCACAGCAGGCTGCTTTAACCGTTCCAGCTTAAATGCCCGCACATGTTTCGCTTTTAATCGAACACTTAAAATTCAAAAGCGAAACCAGTTGAACTGAGTCAGCTTTTTTAAGTGTAATTTTTCGAACGTAGATAAAAAGTTTTTTTTTTTTTTCAGCCGAAAGCAGAGGAGTAGAAAATGATTTTTTACTAATGAAATTGATAATAATTTCAATGTTTTATATCGTATTCAAATAAAAAATTAAATGTTTACTGGGTGAAACTCCTAGTTTCAATTTGGCGTAATATTTTTTCATTTGTACAAAATGTCGAACACTGCTATTAGAAAAATCTACATTTCAAAATACAATGAAAATGTTTTTCTGCACAAAAAAGATTCCCTTGAGGTAAATATAATACTTTTTTATGCTTACAATATGCTTAGTGGTCTGAACGGAGTCAAAGCTTTTAAAAAAAAGGAAGAACACCCTTCGATTAACAGTTAACTTATCCGAATGATTACTGTAGCCGCCATAAAGGAGTCGAAACTCCAAGTAGCATTCCCATTGCACTTATTTTATAACGTGTGTTATCTGTTGTATGTTATGAGTTCATGTAATGCGTAATATTAATCTAAATTTGCTATTATGCCGGACAGCCCTAGCTTGCACAAAGTTCAGTTAGTTTATAGCCGAACACTCTACCAAAAAAAAAAAAAAAAACTTATCAATTTAACCGAACAACTAAGTCTAGTGCTTTTAAGCTTTATTTAAAAACATACACACACACACACACACAGGTTAATTTTATTTTTTTTCTCTTGATGAAAGCGTCGCAAAAAATTGCAAAATTGTATTAGAACTTTCCTTAAAAAAAGAAAAATCTGCATAAGAACTTCATGCTGCATCAAGGTTTTACAACAGCAAGGGGCGTTTCCGAAAACTTGATTTTTCGACCTAAGTCTGCTTTTCATCATTAGGTGGCCTGATAAATTATAAAATGAGCGGCGAATAATATATAAGACAAGATATTGAAGAAACATTTTTTTATTCTTGAAAATTTTTACAATTTGTTACCGCAGGCTGCTTGAACCGTTATGACTTAGATGGCAGCACGTGTTCATCATTTAACAGCACGGTTAAAATGCAAAATAATTTGAACTAAGTTTTTTTTAAGCATAGCTTTTCGAATGTAGTAAAAATGGGATAGGCTATTTGCTTTTTACAAAAAGAAGAAAAAATATATAGTTTACCCTTCAAATTGAGGTAGTAATTTTTTTACTTGTACAAAGAATCAAAAATTCAATAGAAAAATCTATATTTCAATATGCGATTTATTATTTTTTTCCGAACAAAAACAATTCCCATTGTAGTCTGAAACCTTAAACCTGATACCTTTATATTCGCTTACATTATGCTTTAATTTTCTTACTGGAGTCAAAGCTTATATAAAAAAAAGAAGCTCATAACAGCAAGGACCGTTTCCATCATTTATTCTACTCCCTCATATTTGTTATTCTTTAATATTAAGTGTGTGTGTAATGCACAATATTTATCTATATTTTTGATGCAGATTGTTCGGACGTGGGCCCGAACACGCGTTCTCCTGATTATCAGGCGAACGCTCTGCCAATCAAGCTATTCAGCTCCGTCGGCGTCACTGCAAGTTAAAGTTATAAATTTAACCGAAAACTTCATTCTAGTTCTTTAAAACCGGTTTTTGTACAGAAAAACAATTTTTAGGTCGTGGGTCTATTCTTCGTCAGTAGCCTGCATGATTAGCTTTAAAATAAGGTGTAAGTCAAAGAAATCGATCAAGAATTGAGGAAGATCTTGCATAGAAACCAAAAACAAGCTACAGAAATAATATATAACGATGTAGCAAAACGAGGGACTTTAGGAAATGATTCCCCATAACTATTAAAAATATCATTAAAACCAATATTTTTCCCACGAGGTTTTTCAGTTTGAACCTAGAATACCGGCTTAAATTAAATGAGCTACATATTCTAAAAAAAATTCCGAAACGTCACGGTTTTTTTTCGTGGAACGTTTTGGAATTTCACAGGTTTCATCTATTTCCGCGTAAAAACAAGAGGATTTTCTAAAAAGTTACGAGAATTGCTACAAGCCGCACGAATGCATACTTTGCACTGTTATAAAAATTTTTTTAGCTACCAGTTTGAAGATTAACTGTTTGTGTTTATTCAGTGTATCGACCATGGTAGGATTACTGCTCGGCCAAAGTGACCCAAATGCTGATGTGAAGAATAAGGCAGTAGATATCTGCAGCTTTGCAAAACAAGAATTGCGGCGGGTGAGATGGTTGGTTCTTGCTTGCAATTTTGTCTTACCTTCGGCCTTGGTTGTATTAATGCTTCTGGTGCTGTCTTGGTGAATCAGGAAGGCTTTATTCAAGTTACATCAAACCTACCTAATTTTTTTTGAAGGTGCCCGAGATATGACTCGCTTTTGGAGGTTACCAAATCCTTCAGAAAATTTACTGACATTTGAGTGGAAAACGTTTCTGTTTTTGCAAAATTTGTTACAAGCGGAAATTTTGCCCACCAGCTGCCCATAGTTTTTCAGGAACATTTCAGAATTGCTTTTACAGTGTATCATTCATTTTACGCAGATCGAAACTGTGAGTAAGAAACATGTTATCGTACAAACATCTACGAAAATTGAATGCAAGATACCATATATAAGTTACTAAATTTCTTTTTAAGTAGCTCTGTGCCGAAAAAAAAGAAAAAGAAAATTTGAAACTGCTTCCGACACTAATCTTGCTGACTCGAAATGGCTCTGAATGTAAAATGGCTCCCTGAATACAAAAATGACCACTGTGTTTTCGTATAACCCACTAAGTTATGGAGACAGCTCCGATATTTTTTTTTTCAGTTTTCTACAGTTTCAAAAATAATATTTTGATTTCGAGGGAAAGAAAACCTGATATTAGCAGTTAACATTCTTCTAAACAAAGGGAAAGGTGAAAAGTTCCCAAACATGAACATTTGTACACAAGAGACTTTGGGGGACTAATTAAAAATACTATCAAAACTAAGATTTCATGTAATGGGTTTTTTCACATTTATTACGCTTTTTTCTGGCTTAAAACCAGAATACCGGCCTCAATACTTTCAGCCTCATGACCAAAAGCATTTTCACGTCGATATCGTTTTTTGAAAAAATATTATGGGAGCGATAATCCAATTTTTTTCTAACCCTTACTATACTAAATATTTATAATGTCAAAGGATTAGATGAGCTTGTTTATTAGGGATGTGTCAACGAATTGAAGTAAATATTTGCATTTAATTTTCATTTACTGAAAAACATTAACAAGTAATTTATAATTTGTGCCTCGCATTTTGCATTTTTGTCGACAAATACACAGATAGATTAATTTTATGTTACAAAATGTAAAAAAATGAATAATGTAATAGTTTAGTTGTCTACAGTTTTCTTTTTACTAGTTAGCAAAGTTTTCATTATGAGTAGATTTTTATTTTTATTTTATTTTATTTTTTTGATAGTACCGATTCTGGTACGAGATACCTGTTTATTTTTATCGTATGTTTGTATTTCTTATGCACCATAAATCACAACGAAGTAACTGTGTTATCGGATTAGGATGTTGCCGACTTGATTCATTTATTTCCCGCAATGTTCCATGGAAATAATCAGTAACGTTTTCGGAATTTTTTTTACGGTGAAGAAAAAAAGCATGAAAAAAGGCTTAATGCATCTTAAAAACATCGCGAAAAACAAAAAAAAAAAAAAATCAAAAATAAATAAAATTATTTAATAAATATTGAAAAATTAGAAGTGGAAAAGTAGGACAATTAGGATAAAGGAAAATGTCTGTCAGTCGTTCTGTCTGGTATTAGTATACGGGAAAGTAAGCTCGTTTAGTTCTGGACGGAACTTCTTGTTAAATCTAACAAATTGTACGCATTAACTTGCTCCAAAAAGGATTTATTTCTTTATAAATTCAACATTTTAGCTTCATTACGTGTAACATTTAAGATACCTTCTACTTCCAAGAAAAATCAGTATTTGAGCTAAAACAGAAATTCATGACATGTTTATTGTATTTATGAGTCTTGCCTAAACGTTAAGCGAAACCATCAGAGCGAAATGTACAGAAACTCGGAACTGGTTTGCACTTAATCCTCTCATTTACACAAACACTTGACCACCTCGTTAAACAGGTGCTTCCTGAGTGCAACATGTGTGTAAGTTTTCAGGGTAAACCATTCATTATCCCAAGTCACATACTTTAAGTACACTCTGTTCTAATATATAACAACTTCCGCGATGAACTTGGACAGAAATATGAGTAAGTTTGTTTATATGTGACAGAATGTTATTAAAATTTGTTGAATTTTCATTATGCCTTATATTAACAGTAAAAATATCAAATTGAACGCATAACCTTTTTATTATTTTTTTTGTCAGTCTGACTTTTCCTACCTGGTTTTACAAATAAAAAAATCAATTAATACAAGTTAGTAAAAAATAAATTAATTTAAAAAAATAAAATAAGCAATAGTTTATAAGATTTTAACTTATTACGTTAGTGTAAGGCTCTCTGTGTTACAAAGTAACACTTAAGATGTAAAGTCAGACCAAACAACGTAAGTAGAAGCACAAATTTGTAAATTACAGCAGACACGTGTTTCGGCGTTACAGGGAACGCCTTTTTCAATGCAAAAAATAATGAGCTTATGGATGAAAAGACATCCGACAAAAGCCAAGAGCACATAAGCATGCAGCTTAAAAGATAAAAGCAACGGATTAGCCAAACACCAATGACAAAGTTATAAACCGATCAGGAACCAATAGGAATGCAAGCAGAGGCCAGGAGCTTTCTCTTAGGTACGAACCCAGAAAGAAAGAATTCAATTGGACAAGGATTAAGCCGAAGCTTAAACAAAAGGAAAAGAAATTGTCAGTAACCATGAACCGCAAGAAAGGAAAAGCAGAATGGAAAACCATGAAATAAAATAAACAGAAACAAAAATTTTCGAAAAAAGGAAAAATAAAGATAAATAGAAGAACATTGGGGGGGGGGGTGTCAATAAAGACAAAAAGGAAAAAATAAACAAAGGAAGATAGATAAAAATGAGTGGAAAAAAGGGGGGGGGGAATGGGGAAAGGACAGTATTATAGATATGGGAGCCAAATGTTAGAAAAATATGGAACTGCACTAAGATCGTTAACAAAGTTAGAACTGTTCATCAAAATATGAAAGGATTCCCAAAAGTCAAGATCAAATGAATTGGGGCATTTTTGGATAATCTGATAAGAGTTAAAATCAAAAGAGTGATTCGAATCCCAACAATGTTGAGCAATACTGGACTTATTTAATTGTTGTTTTTTCACATAATTTTGATGCTCAATTCAATGGAACAGTTCTAACTTTGTTAACGATCTTAGTGCAGTTCCATATTTTTCTAACATTTGGCTCCCATATCTATAATACTGTCCTTTCCCCATTCCCCCCCTTTTTTTTCCACTCATTTTTATCTATCTTAATTTGTTTATTTTTTCCTTTTTGTCTTGATTGACACCCCCCCCCCCCAATGTTCTTCTATTTATCTTTATTTTTCCTTTTTTCGAAAATTTTTGTTTCTGTTTATTTTATTTCATGGTTTTCCATTCTGCTTTTCCTTTCTTGCGGTTCATGGTTACTGACAATTTCTTTTCCTTTTGTTTAAGCTTCGGCTTAATCCTTGTCCAATTGAATTCTTTCTTTCTGGGTTCGTACCTAAGAGAAAGCTCCTGGCCTCTTCTTGCATTCCTATTGGTTCCTGATCGGTTTATAACTTTGTCATTGGTGTTTGGCTAATCCGCTGTTTTTATCTTTTAAGCTGCATGCTTATGTGCTCTTGGCTTTTGTCGGATGTCTTTTCATCCATAAGCTCATTATTTTTTGCATTGAAAAAGGCGTTCCCTGTAACGCCGAAACACGTGTCTGCTGTAATTTACAAATTTGTGCTTCTACTTACGTTGTTTGGTCTGACTTTACTATTCAGCACAAAGGTATTTATTTGTCTAACACTTAAGATGGTTTTGGTTCGACCATCCTCATATCTATATATATAAAAATCTCGTGTCACGATGTTTGTTCGGGGTAAACTCCGAAACTACTCAACCGATTTCTCTCAAATTTCATATCCATGTGTCATTTGGTCCAACTTAAAAGATAGGATAGTTTTTGTAATTTTTTATTGAAAATTTCATATTAATTATGCAATAATAGTGTGAATTAATTGTTTAGTTCTAAAAATTCTTAACAGATGGCGGTGTAAGTTAATTAATCGATATAACTCTAACATCGTATGACTTACTACTAAAAAGACCATGATAAAAAAAACTCAGAAATGTTGCTTAGAATTTCCATATAACGTTTCGGGATATTACAGGTTATTATTCACTTCCTGAGAAAATCAACTATATTTTTCAAAACGTTTCCTTGAATTGCTACAAATTGCAGATTTCACACCGTTGTGAAAAATATTTTTCTCCACCAGTACCAAGATTAACTAAACGTATTTAATAGGTGTATCGGTTTTGGAGCGATTGCGATTCGACCAGATTGACTCAACATCCAATGAGTGCGAAAAGATATCTGGGTCACGAAGCTTTGCAAGAGTTGCAGAGGAGTTACATTCGAGTTACTTGCTTGAGAGTCTGTCTTCGCGTTGGCAATGCATTGATGCTTTGAGAGCTTTCTTAGAAAAGCGGGAAGGTTCCAGGCTATTATAATAAACCTGCGTTAGGCTTCTCTGAAGGTGCCAGAATCATAACTGCCTTTAACCGAGAAGACTACTGAATTCTTCAAAAATATTCCAGGTTTATTTCAGGAAGGTTAATGAATTTAAGCGGAAAACAATTATTTTCTCTATTTTGTTCCCCAAGAGATTTTTCATATTATTAATTCTTGCAAAGATACGTTCGCAACAGAAAATTGCAGTGACAATTGCATCGTCAGGCATTGCTGCTACTTTTTTTAGATGGTAGACGAAAAGCACATTCAGCTTTAATGTTGCCTATTAGATATTCATAACAAATAAAACGCAATGTGTAACATTAAAGAAAAAAAAATGTGGAATGGCTGTAGTGTTGCAAGAGAGTGAAATTATAATTTGGGATAAGTGTACTATGGTTCATGAGTAAAAGCATTCATTTGAAGCACATGATAGGATTGTGCAAGATTTGAACGGCAACGATAAACTTTTAGGCGAAATTGTCTGAATACTGTCTGGGGACTTCCGGCAGACATTACCAGTTATTCTGATGAAATGAACGCATGTTTAAAACAATCGTTTTTATAGCATAATGTCGAGATAATGCGATTGGTCATGAACATGCGAGTATAAACACAAAATAATCTAATCGCACAAGTATTTTCTAAGCAATTGCTGGGTATTGGAAACGGTGAAATTAAACTGTATCAAAATATACAGAACAGCAAATAGGCAGACAATTTCTACACTGCCGTTGAGACGAAAAGTGAACTAATTGAGAGTCTATTCCCAGATAAATTTAATTTTTTTAAACTCATAATTGCCTCTGTAATCGCGCTGGTTTTATAGCAGTTTTGCTTTCGGTAAACATTCCCGAACAGACAGGAATATTTGTGGATCGCCAATTGTCGACTGTCAAATACATATCCCGATGCATGTCGCAAATTGTATTTATTGGTCGCACAAAGTCATTGGGAGTTGACACTTTCTAATGCAGGTTTGACATAAGAAGAAACACTATTCGTCAACTGTTTAAAACAATTTTGACGATATACTATCCAACACAATCATCATTTTTTAAGGAGAAACTATATAACTTTCACGTTTGAAGACGTATTTCATAAAGTTTAACAAACACACAAATATCCGAATCTAAATTTTACACCAGAGATGAATATGAAGCTTTAGTTTTAACTGAAGGTTTTTGCGTTTCAATTTCAAATTTGCCACTTAGTTAATATGATATGCCGTCACTTGATAGTTGGGCCACCGACTTAGTTAACACTGATTTGCAACGTATAACAACAGAGCAATGACGCTTTCCTAGCTACAATTATTGTGAATAATGAGCCATTACTGACGGCTGGAAAAAAAAGTTCCCCATTGATGCTGAACAAGCCTATACAGTTGTTGATGAAAACAAAGCAGTAAACATTCCAACTGAATTTTAAAATTCCCTGGATACACCAGGAATGCGACTACACGATTTCCAGTTGAAAATTGGCTGAACAATTTATTCTTTTTCGCGATTTAAACCCACCCAAATTACGCAACGGTACACGTTTCTTCATCAAAAGTCAACAATTTTGACGGGAAAGTTTCAAGGAGAAATGTTTGTGTTGCCACGTAATCCATTAATAGCCTCATAATTTTCAAACACATTTGGAAGACTTCGATTTTTGATTCGTTTAGCTTTTGCAAAGACCATAAATATATCTCAAGAACAAGCAATGTCTTCTTTCGGTTTGAACTTGAAACATAAATATTTCTCTCATGGGCAACCATATATCGCCTACTCACAAGTGGAAAGTTATCATACTTTTCATATTAGCAAAAGACTGGTTAAGCAAGAACATTGTGCACAACTTAGTGCTTAGACAGTTTTCAGTTTTCAAATATTAGAAACAATAGTTCGAAGTCAATGTTATCTACTTCATTGAAAAAATTTAATTTTTATATGTTTTCAATTTAGTTAGTGTATTTTGTAAAGAAGTTATTGATTACAAACTATAGAGATAGCAGAGGTGAATAAAATGTAGTGTAGAATCTAAAAGTGTATGGTGGTTTACGCTTAATTTCTACATTCTGTTATTTTACAATCAGTTTCGATATTTACTATCATTTTCAAGTTATTTTTACTTTTTTTTTTTGGTCGAAGTCATACTTACAAAATTTACTAAGCGTAAGTATAGTGCTTTTTCCATAGAAAATTTAGTTAGTACTTAATAGAGAAAGTACTTATTACTTTCTCTATTATCTATCTTACTTACTAAAGAAAATACTTATTACAATAAGTTCTTAGAAAGTACTTATTGAATTCAATAAGTACATTCTTCAGCCTGCACTGTAAAAAAAAAAAAAAAAATCCGAAACGTTACTGAGTAAAAATTTTCGATACTTGCTTGCAGTTCTGGCTAAGCTTTGGCTATGTTTGCATTACTGCTTATAGATATTCCTTAATAAATCAGAAAGGTGCTAAGCTTTTTTTTTATCCCTTTCTAAGTTTACGCTAAAGTTCCAGAAACACGACTAGCTTCAAACAGAAAGATCTTTGAATTTTTCAAGAGGCTTCCGAGATAATTTCAGGAAGGTTATTAACTTTTATCGGAAAACTTTCCGGGTTTTGGCATGACATGTTACTGGCAGAAAATGACCACATCAGCTGCCCATAATTTTCCAGGAACATTTATGAATCGTTTTTATATTGAATTACGCCCATTATCAATCTCATATGTTTTAAAATAGGCTATGCTATTTTAAGCTCTATTAAAAATATTTATTTGATTATATCAAAATAATGAGAAAAAGAAAATTTTAATCCAACTTCTTCGCCACAGCAACGCGTGGCTGGGTCAGCTAGTCTATATATATAAAAATCTCGTGTCACGATGTTTGTTCGGGGTAAACTCCGAAACTACTGAACGATTTTTATAAAATTTCTTACCTATCTGTAATTGGCTTTAACTTAAAAGATAGGATGTTTTTTTTAATTTTTAATTGCAAATAAAATGTTTATTGCGCCTTAATAGTGTGTATTAATTGTTTAGTTCTATAAATTCGTAATAGATGGCGCTGTAAGTTAATTCTTCCTCAAAATTATTTATTCTTAAGTTAATTGAAATTTACAAATGATACTATGTTTCGAATATCGATGGCAATTGTATCGCCGTAGAAACGATGAGAATAGTAGCCACACTTTTCAATGTAAATGTCAAATTCTACAAATCAAATTGAAATTGATCAGCGGCGAATGGTTTCATACTCACCATTGGTTTTAAACACGTAAGAGGCTCATATTAATGTCGAGTTTTGCAGTTCCAAGAAATCCATGAAGTACTTTTGCCGATACAGTATTAAAGGTCCTTTTTAGGGCGCATTTGATGTACGAAATATGAACAACGACGAAATAACACGATGAGAGATGAGTAAATTATATAAGCAGCAACGAAGCTATCTGGCATAATTTAGATTCTCCATAAACGAAAGAGACCCTTCTGTCCAGCATATTGCACTACGAAACGAAATCTCGAAAACGACCAACGAGTATATTTTACCGAAGATATTTTCTGTGAAAAGCATTCAACCACCAAAAACACTTTTTTTTTACATTGTGTCAAAAAACTAATATGTTCGGCCGCACTCTCAGAAATATAACTATTTACCAATGTTCCACGCTATTTTACATGAACTAAAAAAATACGAAATCTCACTGATTATTTCCGTGGAACGTGTCGAGATTTCATAGGTCCTCAACAATGTCTTTTGAAAATTAAGAATCTGCGTCAAAACGTTTCCTGAATTGCTACAAACGTCATGAATGCAGACATCTAACTGTTGTGAAAAATATTTTTAACTTCCAGTTTAAAGATTAACTGAGTATATTTATTAAGTGTATCGGCTTCAATTAGATCAGCTTTCGTCTGTAGTCTCTAAGCTCCGACTGCGAGTGCATGAGCCTCTGGATTACGTAGTTCTGCGGGCATTGCTGGCGAGTAGGTATCTTAGTGTTTGCTTGCAATTCTGTCTTACCTTTCGTCATGCTTGCAGTAATAAGTTTGGAGCTTCCTTAGGGAAGTAGGAAGGTGTCATGCTTTTGTATTAAACTTATCTAAGTTTTCTCTGAAGGAGGGGGGGGGGGGTTGGTTCCAGAGGCACGAGTGGATTTTAGCCAGGGAGATGACGGAATTCATCAAAAAGATTCCGGGATAATTTCCAGGAAGGTTACTCTCAATGGGAGTAAGTGAGTATCTGGATTCCGTAACTTTACAAGAGTAACAAACAAGTAGAATTCTTTGTGCATGCTTGCAAGTCCTTTTCAGCAGTGGCTATGGTTGCGAGTTTCATTTTTGTACTTTCTTGGTGAGTTGAAAAATGTGCGTTAGTTACTTATGTTACTTAGGTCAGGTTATGTGCCGGAAGGTTTTAGTAAAATGATTGTTTCGAATCGGAGAGGTTCCGGATTTCTTTAGAATGATTTCAGAATAATTTTTTCAAGGTTTCTGACTTTAAGTGGAAAACGTTCCTACTTTTTGAAAGATATGTTACTGGCAGAAATTGGGCTTATTCTCTGCCCATAATTGTTCAGGGCGTTTCTTAATTGTTTTTACAGTGTTGAATAAAATCAGAAAATCGCGGAAGCCACGTAAACAAAGAATACGACATTCATCATACTCGGGCATAATTGAAGCCTAGGTATTGGGACCAAAATTTCATCCAAAACAAAAGTGTGCATCCAAAACAAAATGAATTTTTTTTTTTTTTTTTTTTGCATTTGTTTTCGATAAACATTCCCGAACAGACAGGAATATTTGTGGATCGTCAATTGTCGACTGTCTAATACATACCCCGATGCATGTCGCAAATTGTATTTAATGGTCGCACAAATTCATTGGGAGTTGACAGTTTCTAATGCAGGTTTGACATAAAGAGAAACGGTATTCGTTAATGTTTAAAACAGTTTTGACGGCATAATATCCAACACAATCATCATTTCTAAGGAAAAACTATATAACTTTTACGTTTGAAGACGTATTTCATAAATACTTTTAACTGAAAGTTTTTGCATTTCAATTTTAAATTTGCAACTTAGTCATCATGATATGCCGTCTCTTGATAGTTGGGCCACCGACTTAGTTAACACTGATTTGCAACGTATAACAACAGAGCAATGACGCTGTCTTAGCTACAATTATTGCGAATAATGAGCCATTACTGACGGCTGGAAAAAAAATGCTCCCCATTGATGCTGAACAAGGCTATACAGTTGTCGATGAAAACAAAGCAGTAAACATTCCAACTGAATTTTTAAATTCCCTTATACTCCAGGAACGCGACTACAAGATTTCCGATTGAAAATTATCTCAACAATTAATTCTTTTTCGCGATTCAAACCCACTTAAATTGCGCAACGGTACACGTTTCTTCATCAAAAGTCAACAATTTTGACGGGAAAGTTTAAAGGAGAAATGTTTGTGTTGCCACGTAATCCATTAATAGCGTCATAATTTTCAAACACATTCGGAAGACTTCAATTTTCGATTCGTTTAACTTTTACAAAGACCATAAATAGATCTCAAGAACAAACAATGTCTACTTTCGATTTGGACTTGAAAAATAAATGTTTCTCTCATGGGCAACCATATATCGGCTACTCACAAGTGGGAAAGTTATAATACTTTTCGTATTAGTAAAAGACTGGTTAACCAAGAACATTGTGCACAACTTAGTGCTTAGATAGTTTTCAGTTTTCAAATAATAGAAACAATAGTTCGAAGTCAATGTTATCTACTTCATTGATAAAATTTAATTTTATATGTTTTTAATTTAGATATTGTATTTTTTAAAGAAATTATTGATTACAAACTATAGAGAAAGCTGAGGTGAATAAAATGTAGTGTAGAACTTAAAAGTGCATGGTGGTTTACGCTTAGTTTCTACATTCGGTTATTTTACAATCAGTTCCGATATTTACTATCACTTTCAAGTTATTTTGCTTTTTTTTTTTTTTTTTTTTTTGGCCGAAGTCTTACTTACAAAATTTACTAAGCGTAAGTATAGTGCTTTTTCATAGAAAATTTAGTTAGTACTTACTGAGTTCAATAAGTACTTGCTTCAGCCTGCACTGCAAAAACAACTGAAACGTTACTGAGTAAAAATTCTCGATACTTGCTTGCAATTCTGACTAAGCTTTAGCTATGTTTGCATTACTGCTTATGAATCTTTCTTACTAAATCAGAAAGGGATCAAGCTTATTTTTTTATACAGACTTAAGTTTATACTAAAGTTCCAGAAACACTACTAGCTTTAAACGGGATGATCTTTGAATTTTTCATTAGGCTTCCCAGATAATTTCGGGATGGTTAATGAATTTCAACGGAAAACGTTCCTGGTTTTGGCAAAACATGTTACTGGCAGAAATTGGTCACATCAGCTGCCCATTATTTTCCAGGAACATTTAATAATCCTTTTTACATTGAATCACGCCCATTATCAATCTCATATGTTTTAAAATCGGCTATACTATTTTAAACTCTATTAGAAATATTAATTTGATTCTATCAAAATAATGAGTAAAAGATTATTTTGATCCAACTACTTCGCCACAGCAACGCGTGGCTGGGTCAGCTAGTATATATATATATATATATATAATAGCCAATTCACTGATCGGGTAACGTTGACGTCACCAACAATGAAACTCGTCCCATAGCACGAGTGACAGCATTATTTCATCGTTAATACACCAAAAATTCAGTAAGTTGTTTATAATGTGATCATGTTTTATGACAATGTTTGATATGCAAGGAAATCCTTTTTTTGACAAGCTGACTTGGATCCGGTAACTCAACTGTTTCACTGGAAGGGCTTATTTTAGGACAATGGAAAATCGAAAATGTGGTCAGCAACTTAACGTTGTCTAATGGAGTTCAGGGTTAATCCATTGGAATTAGAAATAACATTTCAACTAACAAAATATCACCAAAAATACAATTGTTTCGTTCTAATGTAGAAACAATTTTCACTCGTCATATTATGACAGGCGATTTCTTAGTCTTTGCAGAGTAACAGCAATCTTTAAGGATTACACGTAATCTATTAACAACTTATTAAGACTCAATTAACTTTTTTATTTGAGTGTTCATATGCTATTGCTCCAGATTGAAAAGCCCCTGTACGTAGATTTCAAATCGAGCAAGTAGTTCTTAGTTGCCTAATTTGATGTGTCATCACTATGTGATTAAGGTTAATGTGGTGAATGGTTGAATAAGTAATGAAGAAGATATAAAAATCAAAGTAATTACTGTTGAACACCTAATCCACGCATATCACAACATGCTGGAAAGTAAACATTCTCATAATCAGTAAATTAATGCCCTATAACCAGGGCTAAGGCAGAAATACATCGCCAGCTCAGTCAATTTCAGTCAAGGACTGCAGTTTCGTGCTTGTTAGCACTCATCAGACCGGCATAGGAGTGACTAAGCTGGAGGTGAAAAACCTCTAAAGGAAGCCTAAAGTGGCAAACAAACTGGTAGCTAATACAAGAACTAGCACTGACCAGACGAGTGACCGAAGTCATACTGATTTATACTGCCTAGGTGGTTCAAAGAACTTTTTTTCAGCTTGAGACCAGGAAACCTCCTATTTTTTTACACTAACTAATTGTATTATGTTGTAAAAGTTTTAGCTTCTTACTCAAATTTTAAGACGATGCTCAATGACCCCTTAATTTAACATTCGCCGTACCATAGAAAATGCCACAAATTGAGAAATATTTAATTTCTCCAGCTGTTTTTTAAGAAATAATTATTTTATTGCAATGTATATGCATATTTCTAGTGTGTATTATAATATGTGGCACTGTTTCTTTCAGTTCGATGTATTTTTCACCCCTCTCCCCATACTATTAAAATTTGGGGGAGGGAGTAGAGCACTCTCTTTCAGTTTAAATAAGAAGCTAAAATTCTTCCAGAATATTGCTATCCACAAGTCTAAAGATATTGAGGGGTGTCTCGTTATCTAGGGCAAACTTTTTTTTCAATGTATTTTTGAACCACCATAATACTGCCGTAAGATCAGTAGTCGTATCTGTTAAAAAAATGAGTTATTGACACCATGTAGTTCTTTCAAACCTATGTTACCCAAATACAATGCATTTAAGAAAGGGAAATATTTTTAGAGCATCCTGAAAACGCGACATCTTATAAAATATATGCAGGCAGAAAATATTAAAAGCAGTTTTTCAGTTTCAGTTCGACTGTAGATACAATGGTCAATCATGTATAGTAGTATTGTGTAGTTTCAATATTGTTTCAAATTTTGTAAATAGTAATTATTTTTATGATTAATTTGTTGCAATCTGGCAAAATTCGGCGTTTATTCCATTATTTTTCATCTAAAATTAT
The DNA here is from genome assembly GCF_026930045.1 of Uloborus diversus. Lineage (NCBI taxonomy): Eukaryota > Metazoa > Arthropoda > Arachnida > Araneae > Uloboridae > Uloborus > Uloborus diversus. The sequence continues at coordinate 83,308,216 of NC_072738.1, forward strand.
CTTAGTAATGTTACCTGTAAATAGTTTCTTGTGATGCACATACAACCCCCCTAACATTCGACTGAAGTATACGGTCCCCCATTTCTGAATAATAAGACTTGTGAATGGAATAAAAAAAAATGTGAGAAATTCGTAGAACATTGTAGGATTTTTTGGATATTTCTTTGTTGGGTATAAAACGCCGATCATCTTGTAAATGGAGGAGTCAATTCTTTTGCTTTCTAACTGTTTAGTCTTGTTTTTCTCTGCTGTCTCTGAATGTATTAGCGCTTGCGCTGTGATTTTAGAATTGTTGTTCTTTTCACGTATGTTGGATTTAAATGTGTGGCGTACTGAGTCCTGTACAGTGTTGAACGATATTCGAATTATTGTTGGATGTTTGCAATTGTTACCTGCTGTATTATTAATGCTTGTAAATAAATCTCCTGTGTTTTCCCAAGAGCTGTGTAGTCATAAAAAACGATGTTATCTGATAAATCGTTTTAAACAATTGAAGTTTAATTTCATATTTTGGAAATTATTCGAATTTGTATGTGCTTAAATATCGTGGTATTTTTGCGAGTTATAAACAAGTTTGACAAATTCAACTGCATTAGCTGAAACTTAATTCCATTTGTTGTTTCAATATACTTTTAAACAACAAAGCTTATGTTACTTAATGGGGTGGTTTCTTTTAGTCAAAAGCACTACTTTTAGTCATTGAAATGGATAAAATGAGCAAAAAAAAAAAACCCAGAAAATATCTTTATTTTCCTAACAGTTTTTTTTTAATTATTTTTTTTTAATGTCCGATTTTTCAAACAAGGCGTGGTCTTTATGACATCACAAATGATGCACTTTGCCGCATCTATCTACTACGGCATCTATCTACTATTTCCACGTTATGATAATCAAGCAGCGAATTAAAATTGTGCTTTATGCTTGCTACCAACCATATCGTTGCCAATACACGAGAGTAAAGATGCGAATTAAATATTTTGCACTGTAAATGGCAGCTGGGAATGGCCTTTAATCATTTGTGATGTCATTGGCAGAAGACATAAACAATGAAAGCGCTCCGGTTTAAGTATTTTTTAAAAAATATTAAACGTAAACAAATTTATCAAAAAATGGTCAGATCCGGCTCTTTCGAAAAAAATATTTTTAAAATTTTGGAAACGACCCCATTATCTTCATGTAAAAGCAAAGCTTCTTTGGCCATTCTTAAGTAATGTTTCTTATGTTTCATACCTTTTATTAATCGCTACTAGAATTAATTGCGAAGCATTTCACTTATTCTTTATTCGAGACACGACAATATTTATCCATTTATAGTCACAATAAATACGACATAGAAACAAATGCAGAAACGTGAAACAAGGTTCTCCTATTTATACCCCGCAATAACTTTTACTTTGGCCGGTTTCTTGCACGCGTAATAAGAAAAGTAATAATGATGCAGGCGGAAGCCCTATCATTGCAGTCATAAAAAGAAAAGAAACCAATAAAAGAAGATATACTTCTTCTGAAGGAACTCAACAGGTTGTTTGGTTGCGTTGTTTTTCGAAAACAACGAATGAAACGATGTGATCACTTTATTTTTACGTAAAGAAATTCGATACTAACTTCTTAGAAAATAACTATGTTTTTCACTAAAAGAGTTTTCTACTTGCTTCAAAGTAATACGGTTGTACTATGCTCGGAATAAAACTTTTCTAATTTAAGAAATGGATATTTTTTGCTGAAATATAAACCAAACAAAAACCATGAGTTCGATTTAGAAAACTGAAAAACACTAATTTCTTATTGCAACAATAAAACTTGATCATTAGCTTCTGAGAGTAACAAACCTAATTCGTAAATTCACTTCATTTCAACCTTTTTTAGATCTTTGGAAAACGCAACTCTTTACTAAAAAAAAAAAAAAAAAAGGTAGTCATGGGACTACCGACAGAAGTCAAAACTAAATAATACAAAAGAAATTTGGTATGTTTGTACGTGCGTGCGTGTGTAGTGTGTTTAATTTTCATTTAAAACTAATTGTAGTTTCAAAAACTAAAGTTTTATAATTCGTAGATTCAAAATATCAGCTGCAGTCAAGTTTTAATGTTTATCAGCAATACAAGCATTAATTATATACATTTTCGTTGTTCCATTTCTGTTCGTTTATAAAGTAAATATTGATGCAGATATAGGAAGTATTAGAACATAAATTTTTAGTTTGTGTTATTCAGTTTTCCATGCATAAAAATAACAAGCAATACACATACTGAACTTTTCCATGCAATCAATTTACAGCATTAACCCTCTTTAGCTGACTTGGCGATATGCCGTGAGATTGACCAACATGCCGGGAAATTCGAATTTTGAGACATGCCGGATAATTCGGGGTTCATTTCAAATAAAAACAGATTTAAATTTTTAAAAATATGATTTAAATAACAAAATCTGTTTTATTTTTTATTTTTTTCAAATTTATATATATCATTCATATTCAATATCATGATTTTTTACGCCATGATCATAATCAACATCATTATTATGTTCCAAAACTGATACTATAGGTTTATGGTAACCAAAAAACAAGAAATAAAAAACTTTGATTTGAATCTGTTTAAATATCGTTTAAAGACTGCATCAAATGCACTTTTATGTCTTGTTGCGCTAAGATTGCACTGTCATCGAATAGTGTTATATTAAATTCTTTATTGAAAAATTCTATTAATGGTAGTTTTTTTCATCTGCAAATTTGATGTTGAAATCTTCAATCAAAATCATTGGCAAATCATCAAAGCTCTTCCCAATTTTTTCTTGAAGTAATGCAAAAGTGACTTTAGAATAAATTAAAAAATTTCATTCGGAAATTCGCGTATTGTGCTTGAAGACTTATCCGGTGAAACATAAACCACAACCATAAAAATTAGCTGTCCATTTTCAAAGTGGCAACTGCAAACACAATGTCTCAGCAATGTCAGAAACATTTTTTCTCATCTCAAAAAGTACCTAGCGCCTAAAAAATTTTTCACTTAAGAAACATTATATGAGGGTGAGGGAACAAACTCACGATAGGAAACATGTTCGATTTTTGAGACTGATGCACTGCTGATCGTGCCGATGAGCCTCGTAATCTTAACGAAAAAATCGCACGAAAAGGAGCAGAGAGAAGCCGCGCATGCACTGTATTTCGGTGTTGGTGAGGTGAAGGCTTTTCGGTGTCGTGAAATGGGTGGATTTTTCCCACCTCAGAAGTGCTCCACGCGCCTAAAGAAGTTTTCACTTCAAAAAATCACTTACGCTGAGTCTTATACTTTCTTCCTGTGATTTTTTTCTAACCAAAACTACAAATTGCAGAAAAAGTATTATGGTTAATTATATCTTTATTTTAGTCTATGTTATATTCTTACAGGGGTTTTCAAATGTAAATATGCTTATAGTACTAAATTTTAAAAGAAAAAAAATCAGTTGCGAAACTGATCGACAGAGGCTTTATTTTTACCAAGAGTAACTTACTTAAGGTAAATATAAGAATGAATGCTTTCACGGCCGGTGTCAAGGATGTTGTGAGATTCTGAGCTGTTCTTCCGTGGTCTGAGTGTTGTTACCCCCCCCCCCCCCGCTGCGGTCATCTTCAGTGTTTACGTGAGCGAAACTTCCAGGAAAGCGACTTCCTAGCAACTGATGCAGATTTCGAAGTGTTGTCAATACGTGAGGTTCACTTTAAACACTAAAAACTCGTCGTATTTTACACCTTGACTCTTACTGTATTATCATCTGAAATTATCTATCGAAACATACTCAATCAGTTAAAAAATCCTTCAATAAGGTTTCTGAGGAGCAACCTCCCCCACAAATTCATTCCACAAAAGACAATACTATTTATTATGACGCTTGAACTATAGTTAAATTCATATTCTGGTTGCAAATTGTTTGGAAGTTAAATTACTTGTGAACAGGAAGCAATAACGAATAGTGCAGAGACAACTCCATATAAGTTATATTGGAAGAATAGCCTTTTAGTATGTGTGAACATTTAGGGGAAATCATGGTAAAGTGGATACCCCGGGCAAAGCGAATATTGCCTGTTACTCCCAAATTGTTCGTTGGCCGGCAGCCGCGTTCTCATAGAAAAAATTATCTGTTGCCGCTCATGCATAATGTAGCTTTCAACTATCCGTAGACGACGAGTTTAGACGCTGTAGTTTTTTAGTAATTTGGGACAACCTCAAAAATGTACCTGAAGGGCAAAGCGGATTGGGCAAAGTGGATACCATATTCACTTTGCCCGGTGATGACAAGTCATTTCATCCGAACTTGGAAGTCCTTCAATTTTGTGATCTCAAGATAATGCTAACATTGAAGACAGCCCTTATACTCCCATGGGGTCTGAAAATTCTCCTGGAGGGGGGGGGGACTCCCTTGGAGTCCAAGGCAATGATGCTCCCGCCGCTTCATCCAAATTTGGATATTATAAGAACTACTGTAGTCTTTCCATTTTACGAGCTATTCCTCAGCCTGCTAAACCAATAATAACAAGCAACAAAGATCTACACTCCTGACAAGAACTCCAGTAAAGGAAGATCCGAAACAAAAATATGAAAAGCAAGAAGATTGTCATGAAATCACTAGATCATGTTTCGACTAAAGCTTCTCAAAAGACTGTTAAAATGACTACTACCAAAAAGACTGCAAACAGAATATCTCTGCCACAATTCAATAATATAAAGATAGAACGAAAGAAATTTGAAGATGTGTAAGGTGCATTTTCTGTGGTGAAATGTACATTGAAAAAGATGATCCACCAACGAAAAACTGCACACAATGTCGTATTTGTACTCAGTGGTGTTAGAAAGAGTGTTCGGCATTCGAAAATGGTGATGAATTTTGTTTGTGATAACTGCAATGACTAGTAATGTAGCAGAAAAATGTTTTTTTTTTTTTCATATGCAACTAATATTTTGGATGTTGATTTTTCTTAGTTGTAATTTTTTTGTCTGCAATTATTAGGAGCGTAGCAAAAATGCTTTTTAATGTGTTCCTTTAATTTTCAATTTTTATTTTATTTTTAAGTTCAATTTCTTTATTTGTAATAACTACATCAATTAGCATAGTAGCGAAAAAATCTTTTTGATATGTTGATTTAATTTTCAAAGTTTATTTCATTTTTAAGTTAAATTTCTTTCTTTGTAATAACTACAATAGTTAGCATTGTAGCAAAAAGATGTTTTTTGAGTTTGTTCCTTTTACATTCAATGGTTATTTTATTTTTAATGTTTAGTTTTATGACAAATAATGTTGTTGTTCGCTTTGCCCTAGTACTGAGTACACTTTCCCCGGGGTGTCGGGCAAAGCGGATATTTATGCCATTGTTGAAAACTTGCCTTATATCTAACAGTTTTATTAATATTAAGGACAACCGTTATTGCATTACGTAAGTTCATTAAATGAAGAGTGATTATAAATATTTGTTTCAATTTCTCCAGTTATAACTAAACGACTATAAGCAAGGAAAGCTTAAGGTATTCACGTTGCCCGGGTTTCCCCTATGATTTTTTTCTTCAACTCGTTTTTTTACGAGCACTCGGTTGTAACAAGCAAATACCGCTGTCCCTTCTCACTCATTATAAATGAGTTGCAAGGTAGGTGCTCTGAAACACAAGAAAAGAAAATATCAAGAATGCAAGCAAACAACATCATCGAAATGACTTTAATTTGATAAAATTCTCTAATTATCTCAAATAATGTTTAATTTTCTAAGAAAAAAAATACACATGTTGCACAATTCTTTCACCGTCAGAAGTTTTCAACGTGAATTGATCACAAAATGACCAACTGATCTTTAAAATACAGGGCCTATGTTACTAATTCTTTTGTTAGAATTTAAGCCACATTCCTAAAAATCAATAATTTCAGTACAAATCTGCACAACGATTACCAAATTTTAAATGTAAGTGTACTCATACCCACCGATACTAATATTTGCAGCATTTCACCGAAAACTGAAATTTACGATGCGAGAGAACAGTGTTCGGTGGAACGTAAGAACACACTCTAGTGATTTTATTCCTATAATAAATATGGCAATATCTGCTGATAAGATTTTATTGCCGCGTAACTGCACTACCTACATGAAACACGCTTCAGAGACATTGACTTAACGTGTAAAATTTTCGGAGCATATAATGAAATTAACACAAGACTTAATTAGACGATAAATTATCATCCATCAATATATCGATGGTTTAATCGATTGTTAAGTTTTATTCAAATTCTGAAGGCTGTATTAGCCCCGTCCGAACAACCTGATGCCGTTATTCGTATGTAGACACATATAACTGTATATATATAAATTTATTTATATATATAAATAGAGTTAAAATCATATATATATATATACTTCATAAATACAGTACTAAAGAATGCGTTTAGCATATCGCCTTCTTGTTTTCACAAAATAAAAACCCTGGGTAAAGTGACAACTAAAAATGAAAATGTGGCTGTATAACTAAATTAAGTGTCTTATAGTAACTTGCTGCTGAATAAAATTCTGAAATTTAAAGTCTACCTTTATAAATAGGGTTTATGAAAAACCTTATTTTTTTTTCAAATACGTACCTCGAAAACTCGTTTAACTCAAAAAAGGAAGCTCTATTGCTCAAAAAATGTAGAACTAAATGGTTTTGATCAACATTTTTTTTTTAAAGCAATACTTTTAAAATTGACAGTTATGGAAAAAAACCAAAAGTTAATTGAAAATTCTGTTGTTAATACGATGTGCCGAGATAAATCGAACCCACATTTTAAATGTATACTGTATGTTGTTAAAAAGTGTTAAATAAAACTTAACTGCCTAAAACCATATTTGTGTATTGATATTTTTATTCAGAAATTAAGTAACAATTCGCTGCATACTTCACAAATATACTGTTTCATTCAATTTACCAATAATCAGAAGAAAAAAACAGCAATGACAAGAAGTGATTTAAGAGTAAAATATGAATAAAATGAACTTAGTTCACCATATTTAGGTTGTATGACAAGGTAACTCTAAGAGTTGCTCAAGTATAAAACTCAAGATCTCTTAGAGGATGTAACAAATTTGCAGGAGAGCTTTTGAATTTAAGGATCCATGATGTTACTGCTCAGCTTTCTAGTTGTTTAGAATTACTCATCAGAAGTTAGTCCTTACGAACCGTCGTAATATTTGGACAATTTCAAGTCAGGTTCATTCAGTTTTAAAAGAGCTCAAAACTGAGACTTGAAACCTTATGTCTTCTCAAGCATAACATTACGTTGCTGACGTGTGCAAAAGTTCGTTTGAAGTTACGAGTTTGAACTTAATGTCAAGTAAAATGCTAACATTATATAAAATTATGAAAATTGTGTTCTTAAAATAATGCAACTTTCAAGGTATCTTACAAAACTTTTACAATCTATCTAATAATAAAAAACATTAAAAAAATATATTGCAGACACACATAATAATTATTTAAAGTGTTTCTGTAAAAACAGGTGAAAACACTTGAATGCGCTTTGTAATATGTTTTTTTAGAAATAATATAGCATACCTTTGTTGCAGCAGTAAAAAATATTTTTGAAAACAGTACTATCAGTTTTCTACTACTGATAAAACCTTTAAAATATATCAGAACCAATTGTTTCAACAACATTTAACTTTAAATGAAAATAAGGTTTCTTCTACTGATGGATATTCTTCATCTACGGTCGAGAAAAATCTGACCTAAAGTTTCTTCAATTAACATTACTACTGTAAAATTAGATTTGTTAAAAAAAATCATGAATCAAAATTGCTGCAAAATTAAAAACAAACACTACTGTAAAATCTATGGATTTGCTGCTGAGAATTGAAAAAATAAAATTACTAAAGTTATATTTCGTTAAAACATTTTGCTGTAAAGACACGAGGGTAATTAGGATGTACTTAAAATACACCACCAGCTCAGTTACTCCATCCGAAGACTGCAGTTTCGTGCTTTTTAGCACTCATCAGCCCGGAATAGGAATCACATGAGCTGGAGGCGAAAAACCTCTTAAGGGAGCCAAGAGAGCCAAACAAACTGGTAGCTAATGCAGAATTAGCGAACCAGATGAGCGACCGCAGCAATGGTGCGGTTAAACTCAAAGATAACCTTGCTCCCTTAAGAGGTTTTTCGCCTCCAGCTCATGTGATTCCTATTCCGGGCTGATGAGTGCTAAAAAGCAGGAAACTGCAGTCCTCGGATGGAATAACTGAGCTGGTGGTGTATTTTAAGTATTTCTGCCTTAGCCCTGGCTTAGGGCGGTAACTTACTACAAAATACTAATTAAGATGTCTTTGCGCCTATTTTTTATTTTCCAAAAAAAGATACATACAGATATTTACAGATATACGTAGTGAACTATGTCACTTACCCTATTTCTCTGCAAAGTCACCACACCGTTTCAGACATTTATCCCATCGCAGCACTAAATTTGAGATTTCCCTGTGGTAGAATCATTCCGACTGCCTGTGGAACCACCGCCGGACCGCGTTCTTAGCTTCTTCGTCACATGTAAATCTCTGTCCTGCCAGAAACTTCTTCAGTGGAGCGAAAGTGTGAAAATCACTAGGGCAAGGGCTGGACTGTAGGTACCATTGTGAATTGCTATAGGCTTTTGTCCGTTACTCCATACAAAACAAATAACATTATGCAGCTCATAAGTTGTGGACGTATTATGAACAACCGGCATCTTAAATGACTGATAGCAGCTCTGCTCTTCCGAGCAAAAGGCAGATACGGCTGGTACGGTTCAAGGAACCTTCTCTGCTGAGAATGTATATGCTTGCTTTGTATTCACAGTCATATTTTGGCTTAAAAAAAAAAAAAAAAAAAACTCAAAGACTATTTGATTTTCCCTCGTACTATGATTTTCCCTCGCAATGTAAATATAAGGGCGATTTCTTGGTTTGGTGTTAGTTTTGGTATGAGCCAAATTTGAAAAAAGTTCCGAAACGTCAATGATTACTTCCGGGTAACGTTTTGGGATTTCAAGGGTTTACACCAGGTTTCTGAGAAAAACAGGTTTTGTCGCAAAAAAAGTTCCTTGAAACACAACAAAATCCCTGAATGCCTATTTTATGTTGTGGTGAAAAGCATTTTTTGATAAACATTTTTGATCCAGTGTAAAAACATAATAGATTTCTTCCTAAGGTGTGTTTCCTCCATTACGGTTTCTTCCGTTTGACTAAGACCCAATAAAGAGCGAAAAAAAATTATCCGGATAATGTTGCTTTGAAGGTAGTTGCTTGAAATTCTGCTTTAAGCCAGAATTGAATTTGCTTTAAGAACCTTCCTGGTAAATCATGAAGGTACAAAGCTATTGCTAGAAAGTACGTGTATACATTTTCACTGAAATATTCCTGTCTTATTCCAGAAACATGGCTTGCTTTGATTGGGAAGGTTTGTGATTTTTTTCAAAAGATTCCAATTTCAGGAAGGTCACAAACTGTTAGCGAGAATCTTTTGTGTCTTTTTCTAGGCACATTTCAGGCAGAAACCGGGCACATTAGCTGTCCATTATTTTACAGGAACGTTTGCTAATAGTTTTTATGGTGCAAATAGCAACAATACATGCGATAAGGAATAAAAAACTATCTCTGAAACAGGTAAATACTTTTATTAACTGAAAAAAAAATGTTCTTATAATGCATTTCTCAGTTTACAAATCAAAAAAATGTATATATATATATATATATATATATATATATATATATATATATATATATATATATATATATATATATATATATATATATATATATATATATATATATATATATATATATAGTTTGAATTTTTTGCATCTTGAATTCAAATTATGTTTTTCGCAATCACGAGCGCGTGTGTGTTTGAATGCGCGTGTGTGTGTATGTGTATGTGTCTGTGTGTAAGAGTGTGTGTTTGTGTCTGTGCGCAGGCTGCGCAGGCATGAGTGTGTGTAGGCGTGCAAGTAGAGTAAAATCTTGATACTTTCTTGCTCTTCTGTCTTAGCTTTGGCCATGTTTCCAATAATGATTTTGGAACTCTCTTGACAAATCAGAAAGGTGCCAAGCTATTATGTTATACCTACAAAGTTTACTCTTAAGTTCTGGAGATACGACTGTCTTTCAACGGGAAGATTTCTGAATTTTTCAGGATAATTTCGAGAAGGCCATTATCTTCCAAACCACTATCTGCCCATTATCATCCAGGAACGTTTCTGAATCGTTTTTTACAGTGTGTGTGTGTGTGTGTGTTGGATATGGACGCAACCTGGAGACGATTTTCGCAAGAGGAGCAGCAACATGAGGCCGGTAGATGTGACGATGGTGCTGGCAGTGGGTGCTGGTGGGAAAATAAAATGATAGGAATTCAAAACAGTCAAATGAGAACTATAAACAATCGTGATTGCTCAAAAAATATCCGTTTTCGTATGTTTCAATAAGTCATCACTAAAAACGATTCAGAATCGTTCCTGAAAAATAATGGTTGCCCGATTTCTGCAAGCAACATATCTTGAAAAACCCAGGAATATTTTTCGCTAAAATTCAGAAACCTTCCTGAAACTGTCCTAGAATTCTGAAAAGCTCAGAAATCTTTTGGCTTAAAGCCAGTTGTGTCTCAGGAACTAGGTTTTATTTTAAAGCTCGGAGCAATCCTGGTCTATTAAAAATTTTTTAAAATCAACGTTGGAAACATGGCCACCGCGAAGACAGCATTGCAGGGAAGTATCAATATTTTACTCTCCTGCAATTCTTCCAAAGCTACGCAGCCCATGGACTTAATTGCTCCCCTTGGGAGCTTGATTAGTCTGAAAGGGCCGAAATCGACCTGAAGTCGATAGTCTTCATAAATACGCTCAATTAATGTCTAAACTGGGAGCTAAAAATATGTTTTACAGCCGTGAAAAGTCTGCATTCTTGTAACTTGTAGCGATTCAAGAAACTTTTTGACCAAATACTTAATTTTTCCAGGGTGTGGATAAAAACAATTGTAATCCCGAAAAGTTACACGGAAATTACCAGTAACGTTTCGCATTTTTTTTTTACAGTAAAACATTTCAGTTAGGAACGTCTATCTCAAAATATATGATTCTAAACTGGAAAAAAATGAGCATCCTGACGCAAATAAAAAAAAATCTTACGATTTTTCTTTTGAATATATGTTACGGAAAAAAATGGTTTGAAAATCAATTTGTATGATAAGTTTAGTGTTAAAGAATCTGTACACATTTTTGGCACCTATGCAGTTTTTTTTATTGTGAGTAAAGACATTTTTCTGTTGCATTTTTGTACACCAATTTAATACAGAAAAAAACATCTTTCATGTAATAAATAAATAAATACATTTGAGCAGAAATATAAAGGGAAATTAACAGCGTTTTATAATATAAAAATTAACAGATTAATGCGTGTTTCGGGCTTGCAAGGGACCCCGTTTCACTGCAAAATAGAAAGTTTCTTGATATAAACACATTTATGTCGTTACACCCAAAGGCTCACTATTTGAAATTAATGAATGAGTTCCTTGAATCCCCGTAACACATGTGGAGGTAATTTCCTATTTTTTACGATCAAAAGTAGCTCATTTCCTTTTATTTTTCATACATTAAAAAAAGAAAAGAACCATCTTTCACTAAATAAATGCATTAGTGGCATGTAAAAAGTCAATGCATTACTTCTGAGTATTTATATGTCATTATAAGCTACTCCCGAGTGTTTTCATAACCATCAAAGAGACAGTACATTATAGATGTAATGGAAATAACTTTTTCTGAGTACATCTTCAGACTGGTGTGCAAATGAAAGAGATTATAATATATTTTTGTAACATCTGGGGTAAAAATACCCCTCAAGATGTGACAGAAGTTTAGAACAGGGATACATTTAAATGATATTAAAACCACCGCCTTTGCAATGTAGATTTTGCAGTAGTCATAAGTAAATACCAAAAACAATGAAAAATTTTTCCACAAATGTGTAAAAGATAAGATGTAAATATAAAAGGCAAAGGAAACACATTAATTACTTGTGCCATGTTTTTACAAAAACGCACTATGCTACGTTTTTCTCAATCTTCTTGTTTTTTATTGCTATACACTGTAGAAACGATTCAGAAACTTTCCTGGAAAAGAATAGGCAGTTGATGTGCTCACATTCTGCCAGTAACATATCTCGCAAAAACCAGGAAAGTTTTCCGCTAAAATTCAGTAACCTTCCTGAAAAATCCAGAAATCTTTCCGTTTAAAGCCTTTGTGTCACTGGAAGTTCGAACTTATCTCTGGTAGGGATAATATTACAGCTTGGCACCTTCCTGATTTAAGAGAGCACCTTCCTGAGAATTGCAAGTAAGTATCAAGCATCTCACTTGTTTGGAATTCTGGCGAAGCTACGAAGTCCATACTTATTCGCTCCTTTTGGGAGTTAAATCAGCACGGACGATCCGTAAACGAACTGAAGCCGATACACCTTATAAATACTCTCAATTAATCTTTAAACTGGGAGCTAAAAATATTTTTTACAACAGAGAGAAGTCTGCAATCGTGCAACTTGTAGCAATTCAGGAAACTTTTTGTCCTTGATACGTGATATTTCCAAGAAGTGGATAAAAACCATTGAAATACCGAAAGGTAAATAATCAGCAATGTTTCTGATTTTTTTTTTTTTTTTTTTGTGTAGTAAATTTAAAGATAATTGATTCTTCAAAGAATTATTTCCAATTCTGTTTTTTTTTTCTATTTAAAATCAGAACATATTAATTCAGCAGAGCATTAAATGTCTTGACAAAGGTAAGAAAACAATTCGGAGAGCACAACCATTTCTGATACGTAAACTAATATAAAATTGTAACAATTTTTAAACCGAGAAAAATAAAAAGGCCAGTATAACAGCATTTTATGCTCTGAAAACAAACAGAAGTTTCATAATTTTACGAAACAAAATTGTGTTTTAGGTAATTTGATAATTAGTTATTAATTGTATTTGAAATAAATTTGACAGTAAACGTTTATACATGTTGTTACACAAAATTTAAATTAGTAAAAGAAAAGATAAAAAAATCACGGCCTAAATATTTTGGAAAAAAAAAAGTGATTTTGAAACACTTTAGGAAGAAATCAATATAAACTTGCATTAATTGATTATGCTTCTTAGAATAAATAATTTTTCGCATTTTCTAAAGAAGTTAGTTTTATATTACTTAGCAAAAATAAACATCTTTGCTGTTTTTATGTAAACGATTTCTGGTGAAGTATAAAATTAAGAGTAACACGATAAAAATAGTAACAATAATAAAGAAAAAATTTCAATTTTCCTATTTCATGAATTCATTTTCTAAAAGAAAAACAATGAAAAGTTACCCTCTGAAGCATTTTATATGCAAATAACTGCACATGCCTTAGTTCACCCCGTTAATCATGGCAAATCAATTTTTCTCTTACTTCAAGGGAAAGTAATTTAATATTGCTACGACTATGGAAGAATAATCCTATTTTTTAAGGCTCCTGATTATAATTAGAGTAGAAGATGAAACTAAATATCGAAAAACTCAAAGCATAAATTTAATCAACGTTTCTTTGCTACGCCAATGAAAGGAATGAAGTAATTTCATTTTCCATCAAGGTAATCAAATATTTTTCCCAACATGTCTCAACTTTTGGTCTGCTTACATAAAGGCACACAATTGTTGTTGTGTTCTGGAGGTAAGTGTGATTTTTTTTTTTTTTTTGTCTTTGAAGCTTGTATTCACATCTGTAAACGTGAGAGACTTACATAGTTTAAAATAAATATGGATTCTAATTAAACCTAAAAAACAAGTTTTCCATTTAACTAATTTTAAATTCATGTCTTATTATTAAACACTTCTTCTTGGCTATGTATGAGATGACTTTTTGTTAACTTCGTTTTGCAAAAAAAGAAGTATTGTATTCGTGAAAAAAATTTCACTCAAACCTTAATTTCCATCTTGCTCACCCCCGAATGAATGTTGAGTTTTTTTTTCGACTCGACCACACGTGGATAATTGCCAAAGAACGTATAGACACGTAGTATTTTGACGATTCACAAGTTAGTTACAACGATTTTTCTCGTGAAGTCTGTATGTACGTATGTATGTGCGTATGTGTATATGTGCGGATGTGCGTATGTATGTCGCATAACTCACGAACGGTATGTCCTAGAAAGTTAAAATTAGGTACGTAGACTCCTAGTAGGATATAGTTGTGCACCTTCCCTTTTGTTTGTTTTTGGGTGTTTCTAAAGGGGGCCTTTTGCCCCTTTTTAGGGGGAAATCATTGTTAATTTTGATGTAAACTCAAGTGGTGTTACAATTTGGCGGACACTTAGCGATATATCGCCAGTCTTTTGGTCGCCAAGTTTTTTCGTCATTTTGGCGACAAATTTGGCGGGTTTTTTAAATTTTTTTTTAAAATCTGGTTTCAATTTAGCCACTGTTGGTGATATTTAGAGAGTAAACTATTAAATTACATTAAAATTAACAATAATGTGAAAATAACATTAAATTGGAGTAAAAGGAAGTCAGGTGAGGCACACATCAGCTCATTTTCTATGTAGTTTATATTCTCTATTCTGCTCGATGGGCTTTTATTTTTTCTCTCTTTTTTTTCTGCGATTGCGTTTGTATGAGCGAAATAGCAAATAATAATAATAATAATAATAATAAATAAAGTGAAAGGTGAAGAAAAAAGCCATTGAAAATAAACGGAGTAGAGAATTTTTCCCAAATAATACAAAAGTCCCCAATACTTAACCAAGTAGAAATCATTTAACCAAATAAGGATTACTTCCAGGTTCACAACAATGATTAATAGTGAAACATGGATTAAATATTAGATGAGTATTGGGGACTTTTGTATAATTTAAAGAAGCACATGTTTGATAAATGCAGTTAATATCACCCTCTTTGCTTAAGTATGCAGTCAAAAAAATGTTTTTGATTATTGATGACCCTTTTTCAAACCATATTTTTAAAAACTATTTGCGTTATAAATAAAACATAATGTGTACCAGTCAGTAAAAAAATAATTCAGGAATGTTTGAAAATCGATTGATTTTTTAAACCCAAGAAATCCTGAAATGACTCCATGTTAGTGTATTCAGTGCTTGAAAGTACACTCGCATAGGAATGAAATTTTTTTACGAAATGGAATATTGTGTTCATTGACTTCCGCACGGATGCAAATGTAAAAACAATCGAAAGAAGAACAGGACATAAAAAGTTAAAAGGAAAAAACTTAAAAAAATGGAAAGAAAAGAGAAAAGAAAGAAAACAAAAACCTTGAAAATAAGTAGAATAGAGAACATAGTCCAGAATAAATCACTTATGGTTTTCATATTTAATTCAATTCCATTTTCAATATATATCAAACGAATGATGTAAGAATCGAAACAATTATTGTAAGCTCACCACACCAAATCCAAGCATAGAATAGAGAGGGAGAACACAACTTTGTAATTTTGATACAACAAAAGCATATGTGTTTGATGTTTACTAAAATCAAAATAAGTGTAGCTTATTATTATTATTATTTCTGGAATTAAGACGATGCATATAATTTCATAAATAAATGCTCCTCTAATTAAAGAATTCCTTTTGTTAAGGTGAATGAGACAAAAGTGTTCAGTTGATATATAACTAAGGTACAGACCATCCTCAAAACGTAGGATTATGCATATTTTTTATCACAAAACGGTGCTTCTGCATTGCAAAACATGTATCAGCAAAGTGAATAGCTGACTTTGAAGAGAGTGCATTGTTTGGTCACCATTTTATGCAGATGAGGACTAGTTTTATTTTTTGGGCAAGAATATATTTCGATTTGTATATGTGTCTAAATTCCTAGAACTTTGAATTAAGTTATGATTTTGGAAATGTCTTTACGTTTAACGAGATTCACTTTAAGTAACTTTAACTATAAGGAGTTTTGTGTTCAAACTACCCACCTTACGAAAAAAAAAACTGAGTAAGGTAATGCAGAAAGGAAATTTTATTTGACCCACTGAATTATATTTTTTTTTTTTTGCTATTACACAATTTTCTGCTTTTATTTTTTTTAATTCAGAAGAGTGACACTGTGACAGCTTTGAATTGAAAAATTATTTATTAGGTGTTTTTTTTTTTACTTTCCCTGTAATTCCCTTTTTTTAACTCAAAACTGTAGTACTCTTCTAAAAGCAAAAATAGTTTTCTGATAATGCTTTTTACGCTTTATAAGTGATTTCAGCACATGAGTCACCTTTGGAACACGACGTGCCAAAGTGTCCCACTAGCGGAAATTTTGAAATTATTACATAAAAAAGCTCAGTTTTAGCTGACAAATCAAATTTAACTTACTATGTGTTACAAATAAAAGTAAAATTAAACACTGAAAAAATCAGTCAAATACACCTAAACAGAATATTATGGAAAATATCAAAGTTTTACTATGTCCCTCTTTGCTTAACTTACTTTATAATAAAAAAATAACAACAATTTGATTAAAAAAATAACAAATTAACGATTATTAAATCAAATGAAAATGGGCCTAAAACATAATTCAAATGGTTAATTTCCTTTTTCTACTTTAAAATGCGGTATTTCAAATCATCATACCTAAATAAGGACAAGAGCACCACTAAGGTTTTTTAATGATTAGTTAATAGCATTTTTTTGAAATTTTACCAATGATACTAAAGTTCATAAGTTAAAACGCCGTTTTGTATTATTCACAATTAATTTCAATGGAAACTTTTAATATTTTGAATGCAAATTGTCTCTGGTGGAGAAACTAAAATATAGAGACACAATGCCAAGAAAAAAAAATAGTAACATGTGCATTGTTATTCTCTTGACAGGAATGTCTTAAGGATTGTCCAAGGTGTCACTTCGGAGTCTCTTTTCCTTCCGTACTTGAAAAGGCGGGAATGGGCTAAAAGAGACAATGGCAGGAATATGATAAAGCTCTTGCAGAGAGTTTTGTTCGCTATAGTTATAATCAAAGTCATCGATAATTTCTCTCAAGAAAGTTGGTAGTTTCTTATTAGTAATACAGTGAAATCTCGTTAGAACAAATACCAATACAATGAAATTTCCGTTTCAACGAACTAAATTTTTAGTCCCAATGTAATTGCCGTTTCGTTATTTGAATCTCGTTACAGCGAACAAAATTTGTGGTCCCTTGAAGTTCTTTGTAACGGGATTTTGCTGTAGTTATAGTTTTATTACGTTCCAGAAAAAATGTTTCACTAAGTTATGTTATAGCAAATATAAAAGCCTAAGGAGAAAACCACGATCATTTAAACCTGTATTCTCTACAATTGCAAAAGTATGGATATTTATATTTCTTGAAATGAAAATGGTTTTTCATTTTTTTCTTGTTACGACCATAGTGCACATTCAGTGAACTGGAGCATTTTTTCTGAATGAAGGTGGAAGGTGTTTCAAAAGTGTTCCAAAAATGTTTTTAATTCGTACGAAGAATTTGCCGAGTAATTTTCAACGAAAAATCGGAAAAATTTTAAGAACCTAAATACTACTCTTGCTCAAGTTGCCCTTGAAAGCTCTTTGCTAACTCTATTAACAATTACCTTTTTAATTGCCATTTTATATTTGTGCTTTGGCTACAATATAGCAAAAAAGGTAAACGTTAATTAAAAAGAATACGAATCTATGCAAGAAAAATCATCATTTGGTGAAAAAAAAATTAATAAGCAAAGAAAAGTGATGTTTCATGGCAATTACTTAAATTTATCAAAACCCTTATTCGTTTGAGCATAAAAATTATATCATTGCACAGTTTATTGATTCAAAATATGCCTAAAATTTGTTGAAAACACTTTAACTAGCATTTGGTAAAATGTAATAGACTTACACATATGAAACATTAGACTAAAAATCTTAATAGCACCTATTAGTAAAATATCTAGACATAATGTGCTTTTATTTGGTTGCAGAAAAAGCTCTTTTATTTCAAAACAAATTTTTTCCTTATACGTAATTAGTGTATTCTAGGTAAGAAAAATAGCTACTTAGGTAGACAATAATTAGCGAAATTTACCATTAACGTAAAAATGCATAATTGCGTATAATCATATTACGGCCTTTCTTCGGGCTAATTATGTTCCTACTGACTTCTTTTTTTATTTCTCAACTTATTAGATTCTCAAAGAATTCGAACCCTATGCATCAAATTAAGCATACATTATTTACTGTGTAAATAACATTTTTAAATAGCATGTTACTTTCAGACGTTAATAATTGGGAAATTTATGGCTGATAAAAATGCAAAATTTCTCTCTATTTGTGGCAACACCTTTGAACATTTTCTGCACTAAAGTTTGCAGTTTAATAATTAAATTTGCAATTTGTCGTAAATGTCAGATCAAAGGATGCAGTGACTTTTATTTCTCAAAATTTTATTTGACAAACACAGAAGAAAAAATTAATTATTTCAAAATATTATCTTCAGTTAAGTGCGGTTACTTTTATAAATAGAAAGCAAAAAAGAAAAACTGTTTTAAGCATTTTTAACTGCTTTGAAGCCGTTGGTTGAAAACATGATGATTGGTCTAAATCAGCATTTTTAGTGTATATAAAATGATTTAAGAATCTATTATGGATCCCACAATACTTTCTCTTAAGTCTAATAATGATGTTTTTTAAAGCTTTTTAAGTAATAATTTGAAAATGCATAACTTTTTAGACGAATTCCTACACCTTTACAAGTATGGTAAACATAGAGGTATCTACCTTTAAATATAAATAAAGGTAATGTTTTTTTACCGTCTATAATAAAAAACTGTTCGGATGCTGTATGTCGAAAATAAATTAACATTATCTAAGAGTGAATATAAAAATAATTTTTATTTTCCCCCTAGTTCGTCGCGAACCAATGAAGAAAAGTCTTTTAGAAGTTCTAACTAACAATAATTTTAAAGTTGATTCAATGTGTATCTCAAAAAAGATAGCCAATCGCGCCAAATCGATGAGAGATTTGAAATTTCATTTTTTAACCTAATTTGGCGATAAATTTTTAATTTCGTGATAGAAACTTGACGATCAAAAGGTTGCCGATATATCGCCAAGGGGGAACCAATTTATAATATTAAATTTCAATAGGTAGCAATTGAAAGAGTATATTGAAGCATTTTTTGGCGCAAAAATGTTTGAACCCGTTGTCGATATAAGGTATTGAAACCTGCCGAAAAGTTAAGAAAAGCTTCAAATTTAAAGACTTGGCTGGATATCGATGGGAACACGTGATTTCTCCGTCTGCATGCAGCAAAGCATCCAACAGCAAGCGTGTGAGATATGTCTTCATTTACTCAAAGAAGCGTACTAAATCTCGCTATATTTCCTAATATTTCAGCAGATTTTAAGACTTTCTATTTAAATATAGGGGACATGAGTGCAAATAATGCATGGGTCTTTAAACATGACTTACTATACATTTTTGACTGCTAGTTAAATTACATTTACATCATTGTCACACTGTCGTATGGTTTTCTATGTAGGTGCAGATGGAGGCACCTTGTGATAGAATATATGCTTGATTAAATTATGTTTAAAAGTTAAAACATTGGATATTGTTACATTATTGGATTATATATATAGGATATATAGATAGATAGATAGATAGATAGATAGATACAGGGTGTTCCGTTTTAACCTACAAGACCTTTATTTTCGCAATCGTTAGTCTTATATAATAGATGTATACTTACAATTGGAAACATGCAAAGCTAAGATGCTGGAAATTTGAAGCAAAAATAAAAATGAGTTAAAAAATACGAAATTTAACTTTTTATACGGGCCCTAGGTCCCCTAACTAATATTTAGAGAAATAATTTCCATTGAAAATTATTACTAACATAAAAAACTTGACCTTTGTGAAAATTGCAACACCACGAAGGACTTACGCGAATGAGCTAAAAATAGCAGGAAATGTAAAGTAGGTCATGATATGCAAATGATTAGAATTGCAGATGCGTATGCTGAGCAGCGCCCTCTGAACGGCGGATCGAACCGAATGTAAATAGACGGCTGTAGCGAGGCGTGAATGATTATTGGTGGTTATATGCTAGAGTAAACGTTAATTGAATCTTTACTATGCCTCTTCGACGAAGGAAAGCGAAATTTGAGCAAATTTCGGAGTTTGAACGGGGCAGAATCTTTGGCGATCGTGATGCTGGATTGTCTTATCGTGTGCAGCTTAACTGCAGCACAATCATGCGTGTTTGGAAGCAGTGGACAGACGAGGGTCGGACAGCTCAGAAATCCGGGAGTGGACCCCAAAATGTGACATCAGCTCGCGATGACACACACCTAGTGCGTATGGCGCTGACGGACCGCACAGCTTCTTCTAGACAATTGGCAGCACTGTGGTCAACAGCTACAGGTGTTTCATTGTGTGCTTCATCAATTCGGAGACGTCTGCTAAAGCGTGGACCACGTGCAAGGATTCCTTTATACAGGATTCCTCTCAAGCAAAAACCTTCGCCGCCTGATTCTACAATGTGTCAATGTGCATTGGAGCTGGCGTGCTGATTGGCAGCAAGTCTCTTTCTTGACGAATCCAGTTTCAATTTGTTGCACCATGATGGCCGAATTCGTGTCAGGCGCTATGCAGGTCATCGGCACATTCCGGAGTGCATTATCGAACGGAACAGTGGACGAACACCCGGAATTATCGACTGGGGTGCCATAGCATATCATGAACGATCACAATTGCTACGAATTGTGGGAAATTTGCACAGTACCCTATGTATGAACGATATTTTACAGCCCCAAGCTATTCCTTTCCTGCAAGGATTGCCAAGGACAGTATTCCAGCAGGATAATGCCCGTCCACATGTCGCCAGGACTGTCAAATCCTACCTTGATTCGCAGCAGGTACAGCTTTTTCCTTGGCCTGCATATTCCCCGGATGTGTCACCGATTGAACATGTGTGGGATTTCGTTCGGCGGCGTCTCGCTCGTGATCCTCGTCCTGTTGCTTCGACAGACGAACTTTGGTTGCGCATACAAACAATATGGAATACTCTTCCGCAGGCAGATATTCAAACTTTGTTTCACTCCATCCCGAGTCGTGTAGCAGCTCTTCTTGCGGCACGTGGTGGCCCTACAAAATACTAATTTCTCTCTCTTTTTATTGTTTGTTCGGTTTGAAAATGTAACCATTTATTTGTACCGTTGCCACTCAACTGTGTATTAAATTTCATTCCACTATGATGCTTCCTTCAAGATGTTGCAATTTTCACAAACAGGAATATATATATATATATATATATATATATATATATATATATATATATATATATATATATATATATATATATATATATATATATATATATTCCTGTTCCACCCTAATATATATATATATATATATATATTAGGGTGGTCCTTATTTATATGGGAAATTTTTTTTTCTGAATTCAACAAGTGACGCCCCCTAGTTTTGTAACACTATAATAAAAAGTAACGTGTGCAAAATTTGAACTTGATCGGTCAATAATAACACGTGCACCTAGGCCGTTGAACTTTAACACTTTTGATAATTTTTTCACAAATCTTCCGAGTTTTTACTTCAGACCCAGTACATCGTCCCTCCTAGGTTTGCAAAATATTTTTACAGTGAGGTAGCACTAAAATTAATCTTTTTAATTACTTTATATCCTTTAAAGATTTTACGTTGAATAAGAATGAAATAATGTTTTAGAAACTTTCCTTAATCGTACGCTTTTCTCAATGTATCTCGATGGTGTGTACTTTTTTCCCAATAGTCTTGGACGGTCTGTAAAAGCAATTGCTTTGTGACCTATATTTGGTAAATTAGTTGTGAAATTCTTCAATTAATTGTGCTCCTCTCTCAGTTGTATCATTCGCAATTTTCAGTATTTTAACAATATATCTTCCCTTTAAATAGCTTCCTTCATTTTGCCATGAATCAGGATTAAATAGGAAAAAATCTTTTAGTATTTACAACTTATGAAACAGTTTTATTGACTCGTAATTGATTCTATAAAGAGCAAGATCTTTACTAAGAAATTATTCCAAATCATCTACTGTTATCTGAAATTTGTTAAATAGTCATCAGACATGTCTCCCTTATCACAAGCATGTTTTGGACTAGTCTTTTCCTATCTCCAAAGTTAATTCCTTCATCCAATACGGACAAAGCTACTAGTTTATCCCCTAAATAACATAAGTGATTTATGAATTTTTCAATCACTGCTTCTGCTGCATGTTTGTCGTCATTTTGTACGGTGCTAGTTTTTCAGACATATTATATTATTCAAAGGAGCCACGATTGAGTTGCTGCGAAAAACCATATCTTCATACAGCATTTAATTGTAAAACAGCTTTGTAAAACAGCATTGAAGGTTGTTTTTTTCATGTAAAGTCAATTTAAATTGTTTCCTTAATATAAAAATTTTCAAACAAAAATTCCTATTGCCACCCATGTGGCTCAGGGATAAGCTACAGGTTGCCGAAAACATATCCCTGTAGGAGGAAATTCACCAGGAAATCTTATTAGAAGTTATGAGAATTCTCTGTAATCTTTTTCAATTCCGCTTTTTACGAACAAGAATATGTCATCAACTTCGTCTTTTAGAATTTAAGTGGTATTGACTTGATTGAAATTTTATAAGTTCTGAATGATGGAGATCTTTCCACAAAATTTCGATGCGCCTAAATAATTAAATATCTGATCTAGAACTAAGAAAGGCAAGAACTTCTTTAAGGACACATTCTGCAGTACGTTTTCAAGTGCATGATGATGGCAATCCAAATGTAATGTATCCCCGTTCAGTTTTTATTCTAAAAAATTGCATGCACAATTTATACGGTTGGTATTGCAAGTCGTTGTATCAAACTCTAACGCTAGAACAGTTAGCAAAAAAAAGCTATCATATAAGATATCATATACAATTGAAGAAATATCTAAGAAATTCCGAGTAGCTGTTCAATATTAGGACCTGAAGCTATTACGGTAATCCTGTCGGCGTTCATTTTCCAGTTACATCTGGATATAACTTTGTATCCCAGTGAATAACTACAAAATCCTAATTTAAATTCATGAAATTTAATTTAACCTCTCGAAGATTTTCTCTTGCTCTCTTACGGAATGTACCATTGATCACTAGGTCATTTGGATTCAAATTTACTGCATCTATATAGGCTGTAAATAAAGTAACAACATCTTGATCCCTAATATGGCATTTGTCTAACAGTGATGAAAGGCGAGCAGATATCGATAGTTGTCAAGCTTTTTTGCATTGTGGTAGACCAGCTGTAGAAAACAAAAGTTCAACAGGTTAGGATAGATACCCATTTCGGTTTCTAAATCTTGTGAATCGCAAGAATTTGATGATAATAAAGGACTATATACTGAAATAGAAGAAAATTAATTTAAATTGCAGATTTATACATTGTTCCGATCTGGATATATTTTTTTAAATTTATGTTTTAGCTATGGAAAATACAGTATATTTTTATGTTAGGAGTAATCGAGGATTTTTCGAAATTTATATTTTAAAAATTAAAAATTGCATAAGCATTAAGGTATGTTTATTACTAAAGAACAGCGAATTAAAATATAATTGCAATTACTTATATTTATAGCATTGAAACCTTGCGACTCTATTTGACACACCTATTACATACGCAGGGAATTTTGTAAATCAACACCTCCAAATCCTGGAGGAGGCAATTTGTTGTTGTCAAAGATCGTTCATTAATGGACTAGGCATTCATTAATGGCCTATAGAATCCCTTGTGTTCATCTTGATGGGAAGAAACGTTCCCCTGTCGCTTGGTTGGAACAAGGGCAGAAGAGCGGTACGCTTGACCCAAGGCCATTGGTGTACATTTTATTCTCTGTAACATGTTAAATTTTACAGAATGAAAGTGAGGGAATGGTCGGTCAGGAAGTAACAGCACCTATTGAGGTTCAAAATTACTTTAAATATAAAACGTTAGAATACTTTTACATAAAAAGGAGAAAATCCGCAATTTTTTCTTCGAAACTCAAAAAAGGGGGCCCTAGGGGCACGTGTTAATAGTCATGGATTGACTTAAAATTTTGCAAGGATCATTTATTTGTACAATGGAACAATTTGAGGGGCATCGCGTAAAATATCTTCAACTTCAAAAATAAGGACCACCCTAATATATATATATATATATATATATATATATATATATATATATATATATATATATATATATATATATATATATACTGGTGTGCAAAAATTATGGATGAAGTCGAAAAATTAGCATATCAGCTGAACGAAGAGGCAGAGCGGAAAGAAAGACCAATCACGAGATTAAGTAAGGTGATGTACGGTAGCACATGCGCAGATATGTAGGCAGACGTAATAGGGGAGTGTCTGAGTAGTATAAAGCATGTTGTCGGTGTAAGATCAGTATTTCTGGCAAAGATATTGCACGCCGTATAGCAGTTAAAATCACACCGAGTTGCTGCCTCAGCGAGAAATGGCAAATAATCAATCTGTCAGACGACATCTGGATGGTTTTACCCGAGGTCGAATGATTGGGAAGTTGGAGGAAGGCCGCAGTGTGACAAGTGTGGCTGCAGAGTTCGGAATTGCTCACAGCATCGTTTCACGACTTTGGAGACAATTTCAAACTACAGAAACAGCTATCCTGGGGTTCAGTAGTGGTCGTCCACCAAGAACCACACCTGCAGATGACCGGTATATTGTGTTACAGGCCAGAAGAAACAGGCGGCAGACAGCGAGAGAAATCGCTAGACACACTACACAGGCGACTGGACGACCGATATCGCGTTTTACCGTGGCCAGAAGACTGCACGGTGGTGGTCTGTTTGCACGACGCCCTATACGGTGTGTACCTCTAACGCCTGCCCATCGGAGAAGGCGTTCTCTGTGGTGCCGGAACACCGGAATTGGAGAGACAATGAATGGGGACGAATATTCTTTACAGATGAGAGCAGATTCAGTCTGAGTAGCGAGTCTCATCTTATACTCATCTGGAGAGAGCGGGGGAGCCGCAATCATGCCTCGAACATCATTGAAAGGGACAGGTATGGCGGTCGCGATGTTCTCGTTTGGGGAGGCATCATGCTTGGTAGTCAAACAGACCTTCACATCTTTGACGCAGGTTCAGTCAACGGGACCCGTTATTGTAACGAGATTCTTCTTCCATATATGCGTCTTTTTAGAAGCGCTACTGGTCCGCAGTTCCTTTTCAAGAATGCCAATGCACCATGTCATCGCGCAGTAGCTGCCGAACAGCTCTTAGAGAGTGAGGATATTGAACGTATGGATTGGCCGGCACGATCTCCGGATCTCAATCCCATCGAGCATGTATGGGATTTTCTAGGCAGACGCTTGGCAGCTCGTACCTTACCACCAGTAACGATTCGGGAGCTTCGATTGGCGCTTCAAGACGAATGGGGAACAATGCATCAACAACTCATTGACACCCTCATTCTCAGCATGGGCAGACGCTGTAAAACCTGCCTAGCAGTCGGGGGAGATCATATCCCCTACTAAAGACCGGATGTTTCTTCCTGGACACCCATCACAGGGATGTTTCGGCCTTCAGTCGCATTGCGCCCCATGCTACTTTTTCAATAAAGCTTCTTTTTATCCCTCTGATTTCTCTTTTAGTAAGTAATGCTTACATTACACATGTCCTTACGTATTGGGGATCTTACGGTATTAAATGTGTTGATTTGGAAAGCTTTTGTACAAAGTTATATTGAAAAAACCGTCTCGTCCTTATTTTTTCCACACCAGTGTATATATATATATGTATATATATATGTATATATATATGTATGTATATATATATATATATATATATATATATATATATATATATATATATATATATATATATATATATATATATATATATATATATATATATATATATATAATATATATATATATAGGGTGATTATAATTAAAGTTCCACTTTCAAAACGCTGTAAAAATAAAAGTACTGGTCAGAATGACCTCAAACTTCAACGGAATATTATCGAAGAAGGGGGGAACTTGATGGCAGAAGAATAATAAATAGTTGAAATTTTTAGGTATAGATAGTGCTGTAAGCATCATAATTTAATAGTGGTCGATCACAAATGACAAATAAATCTCAAAATATGACCTAAGGTGTAAACTATACGTTAAAAAACACCGTACTATTCAGCGTGCACGAGGGTACAGGTGTGATACTGTTAGTTAAGTAAGTCCATCCAACACGGCAAGGTCATATCACATCGGATTTAAAAAATCGGTTTTTAATTGTCCTGAGGCCGAAAACCGCATAAAAAGCATCAGTACAAATCAAATCGGTCTTTAATTTTCGTGAGACTGGTGCAAAAGATGTTCAATATGATGCTTGATCCCGTTTTCTGTAACAAGTTGAAATCGGGAAACAGCATGTTCCACGCCCGATTGAAGTGTTTCCGGAGTCACGTTTAGAATATGTTGAGCAATGCATGCCTTCAGCTCAGCAAAGTTTGCAATCAGAGCACTGAACACAATAGGTTTCAGATAGCCCCATATCCAGAAGTCACACGGGTTAAGATCAGGTGATCGGGACGGTCATTGACAGTCATAGTGAACTTCTCAGATGCGAAATGAGTAAAAAAAAACTTGTATTTGGCGATTTTATAACAACTTCATTTTATAACAACTTCAATGAGTCGCGCGCATGACAAGTGTTTTGATTTATATTCTGATACTTGCAGCGCCATCTATTGCTAAAAATTCTAACAATTTATTTTTTTTCTGCCGTACGTTTTCCCCCTTCTTCGATAATATTCCGTTGAAATTTGAGGTCATTCTGACCAGTGGTTTTATTTTTACAGCGTTTTGAAAGTGGAACTTTAATTATAATCACCCTGTATTTTTATATATATATATATATGCCAAAACCAGTGCTTAGTTATTTCCTTATATATACATTTCTATGCAATTTTAGAAATATATTTATTCCTACTGATTAATATTAATATTTTCGCTGCAAATCCTACTAACTGGTCTTTACCCCGCTTCATATTTATGATTTATCATACACAATTTGTGAAACTTGTTTTCTTTTTCTGAACAAAATGTTCCGACAATGGTTTAAATCATTTGTTGAACCGTGCACTGTCTATTTTTCTTACTCTTCAAAGATATTGCACCAGCAATTAATCAGTAAAGGTACGAAATCTTAAATGGATATCTATATATCTATGGATCGTAAACATGATATGAATTGATTGTTTGTTTTTTGCTGAAAGCGGTAAAAACTACCTTTAAAATGATATTTTAATTGATTAAGTTTGAAGATTTATTAATTAAGTTATGTCTTACTAACAAAAAAACGCTTTTAGTAAGTTATATATATGTTACTAGTGGTACCCGCACGGCTTTGCCCGAAGTAGACAATTAAAAGATCTTTTGGTTTGCCTGTGTATTTACAAATAATGTATGATGAATTTCTCGCCAATTGGCTTGCCCATTTTGTGGTTCCACGTTATGACAACATGGTAGTTTACTCGTCCATCTTATGATAATTTTTCTCGGGAAAATGTTCTTAAATTTGGAATAGAAAAAGAACAAAATTGAATTTTTAAAAAATCGCTTGAAGGTGCACACGCCCATGCTACAAACTTATTCTGTGCCAAATTTTATGAAAATCGGCCGAACGGTCTAGGCCAATGTGCGTCACAGAGATCCTGAAGACAGAGATCCGGACAGCGATCCAGACAGAGAGACTTTCAGCTTTATTATTAGAAAAAATAAGAAAAAATAATCTCAACCAGTGATCCATTATTGTGAGCTCCTTTTGCCCTAAGTTTAACAAAAGTAATCATGCCTTACATATGAACAAGTATTTTACATCACTCCATACTGCAACGATAAGACTGTCCGACCACTCATTTGTATGATATTACAGCTGTTTTACATAGTACTATATGCTTACCAGACTTTATTTAATAGTTGTATAGCGGGTTAACAACACCGGACCAAAAAGAAATTGGGCAAAGATAACAGAAAGGTTTCTGAAAATAGAAACGTAATAAGCTACCATACAATAACAGAAAAGAAATAAAAACAATATTAATAACTAAACTTTTAAAAAAATATTTTGACCACACACCATCACCTTTCATTTCAAGATGTTATCAAGTCAAAACTATTTAATATCCAAAATAACTTAAGTTTTATTAAAAGAAGGATAGAGAATTTATCTAGCTGAAATACTTTTTTTACATCTTTCTTTTTTTTTTTTTTCTCCCTTTAATCACTGATTAGTTTTTTTGTTTTTCCCTCTCCATCTTCCTTTTTTAGAGCGCGAAACGTAATGAAAGAGAAATCATTGAAGCTGTAATTTGCTTGGCATTTTTCCGGGTCAAGAAACAGTACTGTATATTGAATTTGAAAATAATGAAAGAATTATGTATGACATCAAAAGTTTTTGTTCAACTGCTCAGTAACAGAAAGTACTGTTTTATATTTTTTATTATAAAAAGTGTCATAATAGTATTTGAAACAAAGAAGTGTTCAAAATAAATTTAATGAATTGACTCAGCTATTATTTTCAACTATGAAATGCAAATCATCAGACACTTTTTGACCTCGGATACTTGTCCCCTCTATTTGAATACTTCCAAACACAATTTTTGGATGCAATTTTTAAAACACTTCTGTGAACACTTTTAGAACAATTATTTGGTTCAGAACACTTAAAAAAAATTGTAACGCATTTAAGAACGTTTCTGACTTATTCGTGTTCTCTTTAATTGAACGCTTTGTAGCACACATTTTGGAACATTCTTAGAACTCGCGTCTTTTTGCAAATGCGGTGGGGGTAACGACACTAGTAAAGCCCTGCTTCCTAGGAGTAAAGTCGCCGATCTTCGGCGTCGCTCTTCGCCGAGGGGAAACCTTGATTCCTCTGCGCATGCGCGGTCGAGCTAAATCGACTTCATGAATCGCCACGCCGGAACCATTTGATTTTGATTTCAGCGTCACGGCGAGGCGCGACGCCGAAGACCGACGACTTCGTTCCTAAGAAACCAGGGCTCAAAACAGAGACGGTTCCTGTAACAAACAGTTGTAAGTTTTATGTGCACTATCAAGAAAAAAAAAAGAACTTCTTTTTCGAAAAGATTAATAAAATCATGTTTTTTTTCCCTTGTAAAAAAGATCGTATCATTCATAACGCACGAATAAATTATCTTATTACCTGCAAATTTTCTTTGTTATTCACTATCAACGGGCAAATCTTTGTGGGAAAGGTCTTATTTTAAAGTAAATAAGAATTCCACCCACTGTTTCAAAAGAGAGAGAAAGAAAAAAACCACTACGTCAATATTGTCTGAACAAGAGAATTTTATGATCTACACATTAATGCAACCATGACTCCGACACTATTTATATGCATTCGTCACACTTTTTCTCCACATTCGATAAACTAATACTTTAACGTATTAAAAAAATAAATATGCAAAAATGTTAGCAATCAAACCTTTAAAGTTTAAATGTAATTGTTTTTTAATTCAATATCAATAGCTCAAAAGATTGTTTTTTTTTTTTTCTTACATGAAACTGAAATACATGCATCAAAAATGTGTATTTTCAAAAAATAAAAGTAGTTAATTATTTTATCTTTAGAAGATATTTTTAAATAGATAAACAAGTGTAATTTGGTGTAAAATTGTCAAGCATTCTATATTCGTTACTTTGGGTGAATGACTAAGAAAATAAATACTTTATTTCAATGGTTACATTACAGCGTTAAAACATATTTTGCTGTTTCCGACTGTTCAGAAGTCAAAAATTATCTTTGAGAATTTAACTAAAAGTTCTGCCAACTTCCGATTCTTCTTGTCAAAATCACCTGTGCTCAACAAATTTGAAGAGCACTGACGCAAAGTATTGGAATATTTCTGTTGCGCCGTAAAATAGGTTTGTAAATCATTTTGGACAGCTCACAGTGAAATCTTTGGACGAAGTTTAGATTTTATGGCATAGGTAGGTGATATTTTCTGATACGTAACATTCATACTCTGACATAAATAACTTTATTTCGTGTAACGGTGTGTTAAGAAAATTTTAGTTAATCTATGATGGAAGTTTACTGAGGTCGTTTTTAGCAAATAGTTTTTATTTTTATTATTATTAAACTAGAAAGTCGCCCGTCAAGGTATGACGGGTGAAAATTGCTTCTACTCTTCTGCATTTTAACCAGGCAATTGTCCGTTTGGTGATATTTTGAAGGTTGAAATTTTAATCCGAACTCCAGTGGATTAACCCTAAACTCCAGTAGATAGCATTCATAGTTGGCCACTTCTTTGTTTCTTCGCTCTCCTAAAATGAGTCTTACCAGTAAAATAGCTAAGTTACCAGATCCAGTTCAGCCTTCTCAAAATTAAACTTTTCATTACACGTCAAATATTATCAAATTATCATGCCGTGGCACGAATTTCATTGTTGATGACGTCAAGAGAGTTACTCGATCATTCGCTATTCTATATATGTGGATGTTATGCTTTTCGGAACATTTTTATTTCTTTCTGATAGGTCTGCACCAAGCGATAAAGCCTTTTGCAGACCTAGTGCGATCTCTCGATGTGGAATTCAGTCTTTCATGTGCCACCATTAAGGCGCGGATATAAATGGCATGACGACCAGTTTACCACCAGATGGAGGCACCTGGGCAAAATCGGGGTAGGGATTTCATTTTGCCGAGGGTATTCAAAGCTAAACGAATGCCTAAGGGCTCTTTTACATGGCGCATAATCACACGACATGGACGCGGACGATTTTCTGCATCGTGAAAACTCACCAACTGTCCACGACAGGTCAGAACCCGAGACTACGGCGTGGAAGCCCAACGCCTTACGACCACGCCACCCTGTGGACTCTTTTCAAAACACTGTACGGTGAAGGAAACCCTGACAGCATGAGTCATTAGTTTTTCTAGAAAAGTCTTTCGTAAAAGATAGGCTACAGCACTCAAATGTCTCTTATTAAAAATTTAAAAAGCTTTAGTTTACGCAAACAATGATGCTTGTTTAGTAACACACTTAAAAAAAAAAAAAAATTGAAACTTTGTCCTAGAAAACAAAGGGCAGCTATTGTGCAAAATTTCTGCCAGTAACATAACTGGCAGAAACCAGGAAGGTTCCCGAAAAGGTTAGCAACCCACCTGGATTTAACCAGGAATCTTTTTAAAGAATTCTAAAACCTTTTCATTAAAGCACAGAAAGAACCTTCCGAATGCTTTTAGTAATAACGTGACAGCATCTCAATTTACCAGAAAAGATCCTGAAACAAATATGGTCAAAACTACGGAAAATTTGCGAGCAAATACAAAACCGCGTATTTGCCTGCAATTCCTTACAAAGCAGCATTATCTAGAGACCATAAAGCTCATATTTTAGACTCAGTTCACGGAAAGAAAGGCCGCAAGAGAGTTGAACGCATAACAAGTAATAAAGACGCTGAACATATTTTCATACCGGTAGCTAAAACCATCTTCTACAAAAGTATGAATTCTTCATTCATGATACGTGCAGTGATTCAGGAATCTTTTTTGCAAAAATAATTTATTTTCTCAGGAAATTGATGAAAACCTGTGAAATCCCGAAATGCTTCCCGGAAATAATCTGTGACGTTTTGGAATTTTCTTACAGTGTAGAGAAGTTTTAAACCATCTTAATACCTATAAATTTATGTGAAATATTTTTTTTTGTTGAGATTGTTTACCCTACTAATTAATATTATACCACATCTGCTTAAAAGGAAGTTGCTAACAGATATTGGTCCCTCTAGATTGTTACACGACGCTGTATGGTAGTCGTATAGTCGCGGAAGTAATGTATGGGAAGAAATAAAATATGCTGCTCTGGACAGTGTAATATCCGAAAAAAATCACGGAACAGCCCCGTAGAATCATTGAAAAAGTTTCTTGAAGAGTATTTCCCAAGTGTGTTGGTCTACTCTGCCGTAGGAAGGTTAACAGCAAAATAACTGCAATTTTTATTTTTATTTATTTTTGAGCAATCACATTATTTATTGTTCTCACTTGACGGTTTTGATGTCTTATAATTTTATTTCCCCTAACCTCGCCTCCCTCTGCAGCACCACCATCGACCGGACCCTCCCAATGCTGTTCCTCTAGCGAAAGCCGTCTCCAGGATGCGTCCATATCCTACACAAACACGCATACATGCATACACCTATACACACAAACACACATACAAACACACACACCACCACCACGCACACTCATGCCTGCACACAGACACAAACACACACGACTACACACACAAACACCCATACACTCGTGATTGCGAAAAACATAATTTGAATTCCAGATGTCAAAATTCAAATTATTGTTTTTTTTTTTTTTTCTTTTTGCATTTTTGTCATCTGCTGTTAGTTAGCTTTATTGTACAAACTTGCTTACTTGATATCCGCTTAAAAAAAGGCGCGAAATAAAGAGGTCTAATTCCATTGTTTCCTTATTGTTAGTATGGAATCCGAGACACATTTCATCAAATATCTCGAAAACTCATTTGTGCAGATACTGCCCTTTATCTCTCCAGTGCAGTACTGTCATCAAAGCATACCATGTGCCGAAGACTTGTGGGCTATAAATAATTAAACCAGCTTCCACCGACCTCTCAAAGTAGACCATTCTGCCGCGATTTGTGTAAAGAGTTACTAAAGGAGGAACATGCAGGGTTTGGGAAAGATTTCGATTTCGATTCCGAGTCACGACTGACTACAACTGTATTTATGTCGAGGACTGCATACTAAGTGCCTTGCCTCCATTATTTTTTTATACCGATAGATGGCAGCACCATCACCGGATCGAACAGTTAATGAGAATTTAGAACTAGACCAGGAGCTAATAGCTACCTGGTGCTAGCACCCCCAGAGGTATAGTTTCACTTGGAGGACATTGATATGACGAGCATATTTAACGTCGCACAGTCCCCTTTAATGACGACGGTGGATCTTCGACCATCGAGGTTCGAATTCAGGACCCTCCGGCCCCGAATCCGACACTCTACCGATCAGGCTACCACGGCCCCAGGAGAAATATGATACTTGCACATAACTGCTGAGGTGAAGTAGGTTATGTAAGCTCATCGTTATATTTCTTCTGCACTTCATCCATAGGTGGCTCGAACGAGGGGAAAACTGCTTCCTCACTTTCAAACTTAAAGGGTTTCGTCCCTCCGCTTTTCAAAACTAACGGTCGATGGAGAAATGATAAAACCGATAGGTTCACGTGTTAAAAGAAAGAAGAACTATTTTAATAATTGTGCGTTCTATACACTGTAAAAACGATTCAGAAACGTTCCTAGAAAATAATGGACAACTGATGTGCCCAATTTCTGCTAGTAACATATCTTCAAAAAACCAGGAACGTTTTCCACTAAATATCAGCAACATTACTGAAATTATCCTTGAAGCTTCGTAAAATATTCAGAATTCTTTCCGTTTAAAGCCAGTTGCATCTCTGGAATCTTACACTAAACTTGGTGGGTATACTATAAAAGTTTGCACCTTACAGCGTTTCGAGGAGAGCTCCAAAAGCAGTAATGCAAACATGCCCAAAGCTAAGACTGAATTGCAAGTAAGTATCAAGAATTTCACTTGCCTGCAATTCTCGCAAAGCTACGTAGTCCATTGTCTTATTTGCACCCCTAAAGACGCCTTATCAGTCTGGACGGACCGCAATCAAGCTAAAGCGGATACACTTTATAAATACGCTCACTTAATCTTTAAACTGGAAGCTAAAAATATTTTTTATAACAGTGAGAATTCTGCATTTGAGCGACTTGTAGCAATTCAGGAATCTTTTTGACAAGGATACTTGATTTTTCCAGGAAGAGGATAAAAACCATAGAAATCTCAAAACGTTACACGGGAATACTCAGTAAGGTTTGGAATTTTTTACAATGTATTATTCTCATATTATTATTTCATAAAAATTAA
The DNA here is from genome assembly GCF_026930045.1 of Uloborus diversus. Classification (NCBI taxonomy): domain Eukaryota; kingdom Metazoa; phylum Arthropoda; class Arachnida; order Araneae; family Uloboridae; genus Uloborus; species Uloborus diversus. Next base: position 83,342,216 of record NC_072738.1, read on the forward strand.
AATGTAGCTTTGAATTCGATGAAAGAAGTCTATCCTGTGGCCATCTATTCCGACTTTTGGGTGCGTGTCCTGAATTTTTTTAGCGAAGGTCATTAGGTCATTTAATTATACTTATTAGAAAATGAGATACATTCTCAAATTATCAGGAAAGTAAGCACTGCTGATGTTCGGGACAAGCTTTCAGCTTTAATCACTTTTCTTCATATTCTAAACGGAAAATAGAAATAAAACTAAAGTGAACTATCTAATTACACAAAGAAATATTCAATAGAAAAAAACTATTAAAATACTGTATTTGCCATGATGGTTGCACACTAGAAGTCAAAAGAAAGAAATCATATGATTATTCAGCAAACACTTTCTTTCCGTATTTTTAATGATTTTCCGTGAAAAGTAGTAGGCCAGAAATCCGCCCGAAGAGATTAAGTGGAAATTATTTATTAAAACGATAATTTATCCTTAATAAACTATTTATCCTAAAAAGGACTTTCAGATTTACAAATATGATACAGTCATTTCAAATTTTTTTCCCTGAACCTCAGATTAAGAGAAAACCTGTTGAGATTTTCTATTATCAGTAACTGCCCTTTTATTCACTTTCTATTATTTTATGACTGTAATAAGCTGACTAGTTACATTCCCTCGTGATTGCTTTTCCTCGATGAAGTACAACTTAATCCTGCCCGGTTGAATCTGCTGTAAGATATAAATGGAGGAGTCTTGTTTTCTTCCCTGTCATTTGGTTATTTATTGTTTTTATTCCTGCAATAAAATGCGGATAAGTGGAACTTATTCCCAAATCAGACCGTGGTTCATAAATTAGATAAAATAAGTTTGTGAAGCAGTCCAATATTCTTTTTAAGTATAATGGCATTTGTACTATATTGTAAATGTTTACGTGACATTTCTACACTCTTACATTTCAGCTAAATAGTTAAAGAGCAATGTATTAAATCAGGAGTGTTCAAGCTATTATATCTGCGGAACCTCTTGATGTTATTGTTTTGTTAAAGGAACCTCTTGATTAAAGAGCAGAAATAATAGGATAACAAAGCTTTTGTCTACTCGAATTAACGAAAGTATTGTTATACCTTTATCTCGTCCCAATACTACATATATGTAAAAAGCAGTCGACAAATTTTGTACTAATAAAATGAGTAAATGTGTACTACGAAACAAACCAAAACATTAAGAAGGGTGAAAAAACTCAGCAAACAGCTGTTTTGAGGCTATAAAAATCAGCCTCTTCATAAGTGCAAATTAAGAATTGTTCATGAAGTTTAAACTAACGGTTAAGTGAACGAGATCTACACGACCCAAAGCAGTAAGTAAACAGAGAGTGGCCGGAATCGGAAACGTTGCGTCATAAGAACAATGCGGAAATGTGTACTTTGAATAAACGTCACAGACAAAACGTTTTTTACAAAAAATATTTCCATATATTAGGGAAAGGGGACGTGCTCGACAAATCATTAATCACTAAAGTACAATTTTTCCAATTGTAGTAACATTCTCAGAAGTTCAAATTGTATAGGTGGAAGAACAACTATGAATAATTTTGGCGCTTGAAAATTCAAAACAATGATTGACACATCAAGGAAATATGAAAACATGACGGACCACACAAGCGGATGTCAACTTTTGAGTTGAACATTTAGTTTGTTTGATCAAAAATAAGAAGCTTAGAGGTAACTGATTTTGTTTTGGTACTTTCCAAGAGTAATTATTTTTAAATATTGTTACAAATTGTTAATTTCTTATAACTGATTCTAATTTATAGCAAAGCATTTATCGTTTTACGCCACTATCAATAACAAGTAGCGGTCTGCAGTATGTCCGTAAAAATCCCTTAAATCCTAAAAAGTATGGGAAAAAAGGTAGAACTGCAAACGCTTTACTAAAATACACAAAACATATTTTATCACTTTATTAAAATCTTTGTTTAATGTCTAAAATGAAGTTTAAATTTTTTTTAGGCAAAACGGACTTTTAATTTTTTTTTTTTTTTTTTTTTTTTTTTGCTGATTAAAGAAACTTTTGTCTAAAATAGTTGAATCACAACATCTTGTGTCGAAATAAGAAAAATGAAAAATAATTTTAAATCTATGTATATACATTTTCATAATATAAATAACTAGCATTTTCTTTTATTTTACGGCTCGAACTGAATTTAAAAACTTCTTTTATAGAAGTTCTGGACTGATGTAAAAGAAACAACTCAGTGTGTCCTATTATTCGAAAAATCAAGTCCACCCAACAGGATATTTTTCTTCTGAACTATCCTCTTTCCCAAAAGAAGAATCGTTAATCTCTACGGAAACCAATCACTGAGATCTAGTTTGAAAAAGTTCAACTATTTTCTATACACTTTTCAACCAGCAGAGATCTAAACTTCTTTTCTACTGCAACTACTACTAAGTAGTAAAACCATAGGAAAAAATGTTCTACGCAGAATTTTTTATTGGATACACGCCGAACATTTATGAGTGAGTTAACAAATAAAATAATGTCAGGAGTTGAAAAAAAAAACTTAAGAGAAATGAACTTTGTAACGCACAATTTGCAAAATATATCAATTCAAAACATTTTTTTTTAATTTTCTTTGTGACTAAAGCTTAATATTCCAAAACTGACTTTTCTACTGAAAAAATAATTTGGTGTTGTTCAAAAACACGTGTGCGTAATATAATTTAAAATTTTGGCATCACATTGTTTATTTCTCGTAATATGTTTTGGAACTAAAGTAAACGTTTATAGGGGGTTAAAAAGTCTGAAATGTAGATTTAATAATGGAATAATCATTTAAATGCGTCTTTGGAGGTGGTGCAATTAGGTGCGTCTTGTACCCGTATAAACGTAAAGATCAAAAATGCCCCTTTTATTAAATTTGTTATCAACTTAAATGGACGAAGTAGCCTTAGTATCGAGAAGAAACTGTAAAAATGGTCATTAACTTTTGCTTTTAATTAAAGTTACTTTTCAGTGAAAAAAAATCCGAAACGTTACGGATTATTTCCGTGGAACATTTCGGCATTTCACAGGTTTTTCATCTATTTTCCCGTAAAATCAAGTATATTTGCAAAAAGGTTTCCTGAATTGCTCGAAGTTGAAAGAAAGCAGACTTTTCACTGTTGTGAAATTTGTTTTAAGCCACCTGTTTAAAGGTTGAATGAGCGTGTTTATTTTCGACTTTATTTCGGTTGCGCCCCTCTCCCCTCAAAAAAAAAAAAAAAAAGAGTGAAAAAGTCACTGAATAGCCGCAGCTTTGCACGGCCAGAATTGCAGGCGAGGGAGATTCCTGGTTCCTATTGGCGTCTGTTTTAGCTTCGGCCATGGATGTATTAACGCTTCTGCTGCTTCTTTGGTGATTTAGGAAGGTTCTTATCAAATACTTTAACAGTAGAATAACGACGATCTTCGTATACCTAGAATTACGACGTGGGTTTGATCCCCGAGAAGAAATCTGCATAGTTCCCCACATAATGTTATATATTTGCAAAAATTAGTTTAAAATGAACATATTTATAACAAATACAGTTTGTTTAAATAATGTAGAGGTTTTATGAAGGCGTAATAAATTATTTTTAAAAAGTTTAAAATGCCGTTAAAAAAAAACTAACGCATTTTCAGTTGCATTTTAGAAACTAGTGGTTAAAGCTCTTTCTTACGTACAAAAATATTATGAATGCTTCAAATTCTTTCAATGTTATGTTCTAAGAGGTCTTTTTGAATTGGTGTCTACTTTAGCATCAGTAAATGTATTTTCATTTATTTTGTCTCAAATCACAAGGTCAAAATAACACCTGTCTACACTTTTAAATATCATCCTTTAGTTTGGGTTTAAAAGAGAAATTATCTTCTTGAAAATTTTATATTATTACACAACACGATTATTTAGGAAAATCTACGGAAGGGGTAAAGCTTTTTATGAAAATACAGAGAAGCAGTTTGCAAAAAAAAAGTTTTATTGTGGTGAAAATGATCCCTTCTGTAATTCTAGTGTTAAACCTATCTATTTTTTGGTGAAGGTTCTTGAGAGATGACCGGCTTTAACCGGGGAGATTTCCAAATTCTTCAGACTACTTCGAGCATAATTTTAGAAAGGTTACAGACATTTGACGGAGTACATTAATGGTTTTTGCAAGATATGTTATTGGCGGAAATTGGGCAAATTAGCTGCCCTTTATCTTTCAGGAATGTTTCTAAATTGTTTTTTCATTGCTTTTTAGAGGGATTCTAGATTTTTGACTTTTATTGGCAACTATAACAAATTTATAAAACTAAAAAGGCAAAATAATAATAATTATTAATTGTTTCATTCCTAAGACGAGTATTTTTTACAACTCTTCAAAATGCACTAGGAAAAAAAAAGAAGACGCAAATGTGTGTCCCGTCGAAAAATGTTGTAAATATTTTAAAACAGAATGAAAAAAAAAATCTACAAAGTAAACAAATTTCGGCATTGCAGAATAAACAACTTACAGAAAGCACGAGCGAAATTGGTTTTTTCAAACCCGCCGCGCAGCTGCCACTATCGTCTTAGGTGAGGGGAGCAGGATGAAAAATGTTAAAATACTCTTTAAGTAAGCTTTGAAAACTTTTTGAATACACTTTGGTATCGATTTTTTGGAACATTTTGCAACACACGTTTTATAACACTTTTCAAAACACTTATGAGAGTGCTTTTTAGAGGTTCAGAACACAATTTCAACTCTTTTTACTAATAAACTTGAGAATCTTTTTTTTTAAATACTGACATGTATGTCTTCTTTTAGGACGCTTTGTACCACAGTCTCCAGAAAAATTTCAAAAGCTCTTATAAAACACTCGTTTGTTAATACCAGCAGTTTTTGTTGTAAATTTTACCACACTCTCGCATGCCTGCTTATAACAACCATCAGGTAACGGTCAGTTTTCTACAAGACAACGACGGCGTTTACGACTTTTTGAAGGCATTTATTATACCAACCGATTTCAATTCACTGCACCAAACATTCTAAAATCTGTGATTTACCCTGTGATCCTAATGTGATCTCAATCTCTTCTCAAATGTGTGCAAGTTTTAATTTAACAAATATCATGAGCGATACACATTCGAAACGTATTTTGAGCCCATTTCAATACGATTTCTTTTTAACGGAGCACAATTGGTACTCACATCTTGGTACACTTTTAGGCAACTGGACCACTTTTTTTAAATGAAGTGTCGTCTTTCCAATGTGTAATAAATAAACAACTAAGATTGCACTGCTAAGTTTTCAGTGTAATATTAGTTGTTTATTTATTTATTTATTTTGATTCTTTTTCTTTTTTTGAATTTGAATCTTATATTACTACCGAATAATGTGAAATATAAAATAAATAAAAGTATATAACATTAAACTTCTACGAAGTGTATCACTAAAAATTATCTGAATATTACCTTGTTTGTTGAGCATTGTCTTGCGACAAAGTATTTCACACTTAAAAACATTTAAATTCTGTACTATCAACAGGAAACAACTCCCTGTTACAGCATTGAAAATGGCAAAAGGAAATGAAGAGAAATGTTTCTGCAAATGGATTATTCCCAAAAGAAAACATGAAACATGGACATGAATGTTGAAAAGACCCGTGACAAGGACAAGTTCTTCCTCTGAGGCTTCATACAAGTAAACATCCGAGTGCATTAGTGCCTTAATGAAAAGATTCAAAGATTTATTTGTTAACTATCTTTTTATTCTAGATACCTTTTGCGATTTTTGCACTCACATGTTGATCCTCCCTTTTGCACTTCATTTATTTCTTAGAATCTCCTGGTACACTCCTCGTGGGACTTCCAGGTAAGTGTTTACATTAGGTACTGCTTCTTTAACAGAATAAATTTTCTTCAGCATAAAACAAATAGAATCAGTTCAAGTGAATGTTGCCATTGAAAATATTTTTGTAACAAAATAGGCAGATTCATGACAAAAATATAAAAATTAAACACAAACCAATTTTGCATGTTACTTAAGTTGATTATGTTTTAGGAATATTTTATTCATAACGGTTTTTCGTTACATTCATATTTATCAATTAATATAGAATGATTACAGTCAATTTTAAATGAACTTTCACTTAATCTCTATTTTTACTGCTATATTCGTATTTTAAATGTGTAACTATGTATCGGCGAAAAACTGTAGATTTATTAAAACCGTGAAATGATAGTTAAATACCAATTTAAAACAAACTGTTACTATGGTTAAGATTCATCCAGTCTCTTTTGGTTACTTTAAACCATGTCATAAATAAGAAAATAAAAGAAAATACTTAACCTTCTGAATAACATTCCCTCCTTTGTTATTATAAAATAAGGTGTTTTTTTTTTTTTTTTTTTTTTTTGTATATGAAGCTTAAGCTCTTTATAGATTCTTAGACACTGTATGACTTCTACATTATGACATACAGAGGATGAACTTACGGAGAAAAAATTAATGTTTTCAATGGTGTCTTAAATCTCTCTGAAATTGCAAGAAAAAAACTGAATGCAACATGTAAAAGGGTCAAAAAAAAAAAAAAAGCCCCATTGAATGCTCACACCCCTTAATTTTATGAGAATATCTCAAAATAAAACCTAAATTTGAAAAGATGACATTTTTTTCAGCATCTCAATTTTGACGACAAAAATTTGGCGACAAAAAAATAGGCGACGCATTGCAAAATGATTTGACAATTCTGACTTTACTTCAGGTGTATGCATAAAAACTTGAAATCAACAATACTTTTCTTCAAAAAAAAACGAGTGTGGAGTCAAGTATGCTGCCATGTGAAAGTAAAGCGTAGTATCTGCAAAAAAAAAAAAAAAGGTTTTGAGATATTTGAATAAACGAGTTTTGTATTTTATACTAATAAGAGGGAAATGTTGGTATTCGACTTTTTTTTCCTACTGTAATTTTCACAGGAAACCAAATAAGCACGTTTGTACAATAAAGCTAAAATACGATAGATGACAAAGATACAAAAAAATCAAAATGAAAAATTTGCACTTATTGCACTTAACAATTTTGGTATCGCAACGTTTGTACGTGCATGCGTAAGTCACAAAAGAGTTAACCAAAGCTCATTCCTGATTCATGGGTGATTAAGCTGAAACTTTGGATTGAAATTAGAGTGGGCAAGTTTTTAGCGAGTACAATATTTACATTCCTTTTTAAATGAAAGCAAATGAAGAAGCATGTTCATAAGCATGTTTTAAAGGTAATGTAGGATAAACTGGAACTACCAATCAGAATTAGAATAAAAAGTAGTTCTGGAATCTAGAACCGTGCTTCCAATTAATACCTTTATTGGGCATCAGAAAAATCGCAATAGTGATTGTACGCCTGCCATACATGCATGCATTATTTTCCAAATCGATTAACTCCATAAAACAAAAAGTAGAGAAATGTTATGAAAAAGATGGTGTTATATGTATCCATAAGAGTGAATAGGGCCTCTTGTTACATTTTCTGGCATCACATGTTCAGAAATGTACTGATCCAAAATTTTAACATAAATTTACATGCTAAGCATTGATAAAGCACTACAGGTATTAAAGCAGAAATGAGGAACTTTTTTAAAGTGGAATTCATCGATTTGGCAATTCAGGCATCCATATATTACTCCAAAATTTAAAAAAGAGGGATCATTGATTATGGTGTCTAACTAAACAGTTTCAATTGTGTGCAATTTCAAAGTAAAATTAACGACAACAAGGTAATAGGCGCCTGCAGTTCTCAAAACGAGTTCTAATGTATAACTAAATGAAATACTTAGAACTCGCTTAAGTAATCATGCCGACAATTTGTTTTCCAGTAAGAATTTAACGCCTCAAGAGAACATTCCTAGTACCAGTTAATCCAGAAGTCGTAATTCTTAGATTTGAACGCTAAATCTACAAGGCTAGATAAGAGGATCCCAAAGGCCGTAAAGTCACATAAGGTAAAATTGTCCTGTAATTCTCTGAAATGAAGTTCTTCTATTTTCGCATTTGGCAAAGATTTTTCACACATGCGTAGAATGTTAAGGGCACATAATTTGGTATTGTTAAGAGGAAGATTTTTGTGTTCTGAATTGTATCATACGGGTAGTTGTTACAGCATAATTGGTCGTTTTCTGCCTGGATGCATTTTAAGATGCCTGAATGCAGAGCTTAGGAGAGAATAGTACTTTGTTATTACCGAAGGAGCTTCATACCACGTCATAAAAGGGCACTGCAATCTCAACCCTCTTTAATTAGATATTTTCTTAACAAAACTAGTCTAGCATATAAAACTTGTGTTTATCAGTTGTTTTTTGTCATATATTTACCAAGTAAATTTTATTTCAGCACACTATAAAAAGCGTTTTTTTAATCCGTTTATGAAAAAAAGGTTCATATTTTCTGTGGAAAGGAAAACACTATTTTTGCTTTTTATATTTTCCTCTTTTAATGCAACAATGGATCGTGTTCAGTCATTCAAACGCCAATTATTGAAAATTTAATCGTGGTTAACTTTACCTAGATCCATTGTTTTTTTTTCTTAATTTGTTTCCTTATAAACATTTTAATCACTTTTTTTTCAAACTGATAACCCAGCATCATTAGTTTCATAAATACTTATCAATTTATATCTTTGAGAACCAAGAAGTTTTAAATCGTAAATTTTAACAATCTCCCTTCTGTTTAGTTATGTTTTATTTTAATATTCTTCTGTCACTACATATTATTTTGCTGATTATGATTTTTTGAACAGATAATTTCACACTTTAAAAAATAAACCTCACTAAATTTTTAGACTTAAAAAAAAAAGCATAAACAGTGCTTATTACATGCTACTAGCTTCAATATGTGAACAGCACACATTTGCAATTTAAGGCATACATTGCAATTCTTTCTTAAAATACTTGAACGTGTCTTCAGTTCCCGAAAGCAACTCCCTGAGGAGGCATAGGATCAAATTCTGGGGAGCATTAAAGATGTTCTACCCGTCGACACATATTACGTTTTTAGTGTTGTATACAGACTCGACACCAACCGATGATTTAGAAATCTTTTAACGATAAACAAGTAAGATATCGACAGCCTAGATATATTATCCAAAAAGTGCAGTATACTTCTTGTTTTGGACTCATCAATCTGAAATAGTCAATAAATGAGCTGGAAGCGGATGTCATTTCATTGAAGCTAAGATTACCTACGAAGTGGAAGCTACAAATAAATTTAACACACTTGACTGATGAATACACAGTAAGAATGGAACTGCTGTTCCAGCATGACATAACCGGCCTCTCCGTACATTGCATGTACACTGTAAAAACGATTAAGAAACGTTCCTGCAAAATTATATAGGCAGCTGATGTGCCCATGCTCCGCCAGTAATATGTCTCGCAAAAGTCAGGAATGTTTTCCGTTAAAATTCAGTAACCTTCTTGAACTTTTCTTGAAAAATCCAGAAATCTTCCCGCTTAAGCCAGTTGTGTTTCAGGACTTCGGAGTAATCTTAGGCAAGAACATTATAATAGCTCCATAAGCTGTATCACAAATCATGACCAGAAATAAGCCAGAATTGCAGGTATCTTACTCGATTGCAACTCTTGCAAAGCTACGTAGCCTAAAGACTTATTCACAGTCAAGACGAGCCGTACTTGAACTAAAGTAGATACACCTTATACACACTCTCAGTTAATTTTTAAACTGGGAGCTAAAAATGTGTTTTACAAGAGAGAGAAGTCTGCATTTGTGCAACTTATAGCAATTCAGTAAACTTTTTGAGAATGATACTTGATATTTTCAAGAAGTGTATGAAAACCATCGAAATCCCGAAACGTTACACGGAAATACTCAGTAACGTTTCGGAATTTTTTTCAGTGTAGTTCTTCCTTTGGGACTTATTGCGTAATTTCGAAAATACGTTAAGTTGTATGAGGTAAAAGGAGGGTTTTCTTGACTGAATGTAGCAGATGTTGTCGCTTGGTATCTTCAATTTATGTTCAGGATTTCTCTTTTGAAAAAATGTATTGAATTCAAAAATTCCTGCCCACAAAGAGAGATAGGTCATATCTCAGGCAGTGGTATTTGATTTTTTAGGGGTTCTTTTCGAAAGATAGTTTTTTTTTGGAAGGGAAAGGGGAAGGGGGGGGGGGTTCTGTTCTTGGATGGTGCTCCGTAACATTCGGAAGAGTTGTGCCAATGCTGCTGCGAAAAAGGCATCTGTTCAAAACCAATTTTCCTTCTTTTGGGCAGCAATGTGGAACAAAGATTTTCTTTTCCAAAAAAATTACTTTTTTTTTCAATTAATTAAATAGGAATTTGCTTTAATTTTGATAGAAGCTTTGACTACGTTCCTGCTGTTAATCAGTGAGCCTTTAGCGGGGTTGAACTTAGCCTAGTGAGTAAGACGCTGTCTCACCGTCACCACCGAAATCCTACTGTATACCTGAGCTGTACGTCCTTGCTTGTAACTGACTCCAGCAACGCCTTGCTCACCAACGCGCGCATGTGCACAATTTTAAAGTAGACTTTAGAGAACTTTTTTCTGGCAATGGTTGATTAAAATGAATTACAGTAGAACGTAAAGCTTAAGTTTTCACGCTGTAAATAAACGGTTTTTTTTCCACATTTGTTTTGAGTTTATAATTACACTGTTTATAATTACACTGTAATTTACTTTACTTTGATGCCGTTTTTCATAAAGACTTACCACGTAAGAAGTTTTTAGCTTAAAGAAAAGATCTTTCTGAAATATGAACGGGACTTTTTTTAGAGGCATATCCATAAAATAGGTTATTCTCCATAAGCAAATATTAATGAACTACTACTTTCACCCCTCCTCTTTTATCTATTTGTAAAAAAGCGGAATTAAATAGAATATTTGCGTTTTCTTGTAACTTCATGCGTAGGAGTTTCCTGAAACATTTTTATTCTATACCAAGTGCTCCAAAAGGAAGAAGAAAAAGCAGAGAAATAAAAACGGGAAAAGATAGAATTTCGAAACTGGATTCCAAATTTTTATTTATAAAAGTAAACTTTTTTCTGTTGGCTTTTACAAAGCAAGCGCAATGTAATATCATTTTTCTGCCACAAAAAAAAAATAATATTTATAACAATGCTTCTTACACTGATAAAATATAGCTAAAGTAAAGTATTTGTTTTTAGCTAAAACATATTTTTACCTTTAATTTCTAAAAAGGCTTTATTAAGCATAATATTCTTCCAGATTGGCAAACCTCCATCAAAGAGTGATAAATATGTTAATGTTAATCTATTTTTGAAATAGCGATTAAAGGCATGCAACCCTGTAAAATAATCTGAAACGTTATTGATCATTTCTGTGGAACGTTTCAGAATTCTACGAGTGTTTATCTATTGCCGAGGAAATTCAAGAATCGTTGTCGAAAAGTTTCCTGAAATGCTACAAGTTGCACGAATGCAGACTTTTCACTATCGTGAAAAATATTTTTAGCTACCAGTTTAAAGATTAACTGAGTGTATTTATAAAGTTCATCGGAGTTCGATCGCGGCAGGCCAAATTGACTAAGCTCCCAGTGAGAGTGAAAAAGTCTTTGGATTCAATAATTTTGCTTTAAGTTGCAATTATTTGGCTGTGACTGCAAAAGTGCTTTTGGAGCTTTCTTGGTCGTAGGTAAGGTGCCAATGGGTAAAGTATTTTCAATTAGCACGAAAGAAGAAATTGTATACAATATAATCTGTGCTCACGTTAAACTGAACTACATCTGATAGACTGTATTGAAAATATTTATGAACAATAACAATAAGTTTTTACACAAAATGACATCATTGCTTATTTGATTACGCGAAATTAAAGCATCAAGACTTATTACATACCGATAGGTTTTTCATTTAAAAATTTAGTTTTTTTTTAATTTTTTTAAAAGCAAACTGTCGCACAACGGTTTTCACTTTACTATTTGCAACAAAACGAAAACAATATCTTGATATGCTAAAAATATATATGAAAGCAGGCAATAAAACAAAAAACATTGCAGACAGTAAAGATTCAGAAGAAAAAACCTTTCTGAACTAAACATAACTAAAGAAAGAGAGACGAATGAATTAAAACTAAACGTAACTCTGAACAGAACAAACGAGTACAGCGTTTTCATGTGCTGAAAAGACTTAAGAACGTTGGTTATAAAAAATTCAAAAAGGCAGACGATAAAAAAAGGTTATGTTCGAATAAAGCATTCCGTTAAGTTTTAATACAGTAAAATGCATTTTAACTTCATATTTTCCAAAAACTTGCAATTCTATTTTGGGTGCCCCCCACAGACGGGTGACAGCCAAAGGTCCCCCCCCCCTCATCGCTCCCTTAGTGACGCCACTGAATTGAGATTGCAGAGCACATTCTAGTAAACGTCATTTTTGAGTATTGATAGTGTGCATTTTCATTCAGAATGACTCGATTAAATGGGTAAAAAAAAATATCTGGAATGATTTATCAATATTTTTTTAAGTCAATTTTATAGACTGTAATTTGTAATAAAATTTATTACCACCAGAATGATTTAAGATACGAAGATACATTAGATTCTCAAAAGCCCTTACATCAAATATTCCAATCTGTTGAAAAATAAACGAAAAGGGAAGAAAAGTTCTTTACATTATCATAATGATTATACTACATAATAAGTTAGAACCACAATCAACAATATCACGTCATTCCTAAATAATTAGAACATAAGTAATGTTAAGTTGACAAATGCGAAGCTTTTATAACTTTGGTTATATATTGCAAGTTAATTAATACTAGATGTATGCTGAACTTTTCTGCATTATGAAAATATTACAGAAAATAAGCAGATAGGGAAAAGAACAAAAACATTTTGTAATTAAAATTTCTGTACAGTTTTAACAAATTCTTTACTACAAAATATAACAAAAACGAGCTCCCGCTGCCAATTAATCGAAACAGCAAGGATCCCATCTTAAAACGCTATCAAACTAGTTCACCAAATCCAGATAATACACTTCAAAAAGCTGTAAAATCCCTGGAGGATAAAGCTAAATTGTGATTCCCTGGAAGTTAAAAGTCCCCAATTTCGCTTTTAACAAAGATTTTCCGTACACCCGAGAGTTTAAGTATTCTTGCTACACAGATTTTCTGATTGTTAACAAGGGAATTATGCTCCGAAATTCAGTACGCAGCCGGTTGTAAAGAACTAATTGCTCATTTTGCGCTACAGTTCGCTTAATCCTATTCCTCTGAAAGATATTATACGTTTATGAGGCGAAGGGATTTTTGTGTGATAGGAAAAGTTTCTTACTTTGCTATAAAACAGCTCTTTTAGTTTGATGTTACATAAACCTATGTTTCAAATCAAATTAGTACATTTTATAGTAAGTAATGATTTTGTGCATTTTGTGGAGGGTGTTGCATTATACCTGATATACAATATAACGCAGGAAATGGAAACTGATTTTTGTTCATAGGCAGTTTGGATTTTCCAATCGTTCGGTTTTTTGAAAATAACCAAAAAAAGAAACAAAATAGTATACCGTTTAAACACCCAAAGTGGTTACAAAGCATGTATGCACATAGCATGCAATAAAGTACATAACTCTACAATACATATTTACCTTTTGCCACTAATTTAAACCAAATACTAGCAGAACCAAGCATACGTTCTGCTGCCTATTGATAATATTTTATCTTTAATGGTCGGCTTGGATGAAATACCATATAAAGAGTTCTACAAATGTGAAAAAGTAATGAATAAATCTTCTGCAAAAGGAATAAAATGACTTCCTTTTGCTGGCATAAATTGATGAATAACATGCAATTAAAATATATGCAAATGAACAATTGTTTAAACCATTGATTATCTAATTAAACGATATTAAAATAATTAAATTTAATTCTTTTATCTAGCTTAAGGATAAACAATATTTTTCGTATTCTGAATTGGTGTACAGATGTAGTACAAAGTTTTGGTGTCCCACTCAGTAACATATAGATGATCATGTGAAAATATCCGGCGTTGCCTGGTTCGGTAAAAGTTATGAAAAACAATAGTTATTTTCAATTATTTTCCTTCTCAGTAAAAATAAATCAATACATTTCTCACTAACGTGATTAAAAATGAGCCACCCTTACCCATAAAACTAAAACAGCAATAAGCCAGGGTTGACACTAAAAAAAAAAATCCAAGCCTGAATATTTTACAATGATCAAAATGTTTACTGGAAATTTAACAGGAACATTATGTTAATGGATATTTTTAGTGGAATATTGGAAAATTTTGCGATCATTGTGCAATCTCGCCCTTTAGTGAGAACAATGCGTAAGTAAGTATAAAAGAACAAAATAGTATCCATTTAGAATTGAAAGCACGATATTTAAGCATGAACAAAACTAAATATGAAACTAAAGCTCACTTGTTGAAAAAACATTTATTTATTTATTAATTCATTTTTCGCAGATTGAATCTAACCATGGGACTATTGAAATACGAACTGTTAAAAAAATAGATGTCCGTAATCCTACAGTTGCATTAGTTATTTTGAGAAATCTCAGTTAACCTTGATTCTTGGTACGGTTTAAAATGTCACCAAATTTGATACATTCGCTTTACCTTTACATAATGCTGCCCCTCCCAACTTTGGAAAAAGGTATTCTGTCACTTATTGCGTATTATTCTGTCTTTTCGTCAAAGCGAAATTATTACTAAATGCAGAGATTCTCTCAGTGATCATAAAATAATGCTAATAAATTTCTTCCGAAACATTTCCAAAAAAGAAGGTATTTTGCCGGGTCAAATTGTGACGCTAAGAAATACCAGAATCTCTCTCAAAGTAATTCCACACACAAAATTTCATCAAAATCGGTTCTGCCAAGGGGTTCAGTGACAAACGCACATACAGAAGACATTTATCTATAAAGAAAAATCTTATTTTTTACTGAAAAGTAATGTATTAAAACTAAATGGTAGTGCGCTCGAAATTTGACGATTTACTGTAATACTTGGGATAATGAAACGGAATCTTCATCGTTTAGCTTATCATCCACGTTTTACAACTTTTTGTATAACTTAAAAAATCACTGAAAAGGGAATGTTTTTTCTTTTTTTCAAATGCCATTTTTATGTAATTTATGTTGTGCAGTTAAACACGCATAATAATTTTAGCTGTGAATTTAATTTTATCCTTTCTCTTAGGGACAACTTGTATACTAAGCGAACTCCGTAGTATTTAATTCTGACCTGCATCTGTTGAAAAAACTAATGATAAAAGCCTCATAAGCACATAACTCATATTTATAATATATGAAAATTTAAAATTACTTAAAAACTAAGTTTCTCTATTTTGCAATAAGAACATCATCGCTTTCGCAAAAAATGCTTCCACTTCAGTTATATAGCTATAATATGTTACCAGGAAAAAAATAATCAATAAAATATCTCATCTTTTATGAAACCTGACATTTTCAAAGAATGTCACTCCTCGTAATCCATGGCCTTTTCGAATGACTGGCGCAGACAAGTTTGAAATTGACACAGGTGACAACCATTAAGCCTCCGATGTCATTGGTCAAGAATTTTAGTCTTTTCTTTCACATTAATCAATAAAGAATGTCACTTCTTTTTAATTTATCTTTCTGCCTTTTTTGTTTCTCTGACGATTAAAAAAACATAACCGGTCATGAAACAGTGATTGTATCATGGAACACGCTATATTTTTTTAAAAGAATAAAATGTGAGTATGTGAGTCACTTTTTTTTTCTGGAATGTACCGTTTTAATAAAAAGGTAAAAAAATTATTTTTCAGATTCTGACTTCTTAAAAAACAGCTTTAAAAAATTAGTTTTTTTTTTTACGTTGACGTATTGGACATAACGGCTGTAGTTGTCGATTTAAAGGAAAAGTGTCATCTGTGACCTTAAAGTAAAATGCATAAAAATAACGGAAATCCCTCAAACGAGGGGACTGCACTCGGTCAAACCATTTTAAACCAAACCGCTTTCTGTGAAATTATATTGATTACAATATTCACTCACAAGCCAATGAACTAGAAACCAAAGATCAATATTTTATTGGATCACCTTTTGTACGGATAACTGTTCCAATTCGTTTGGGCATAGAGTCTCTGCAAGTTTCTGGAGTGCATTTATATCCAGAGAATACCATACATTGGCTATGCAGCTTTTAGTTCTTGTAAATTAGATGGAAGAGGAGAGCGTTGTCGGCTGCGTCTTTTCACCCTATCTCATACATTTTCTATGGGGTTAAGATCCGGGCTATGCGGTGGCCACGGAAAGTGTTGGAATTCAGACTGATGCTCAGCAAACCAATTTTTGACACTTCTGGCACGATGTATAGCTGCACTATCGTCCATGAAGTACCCGTCGCTATCAGGATAAAAATGTAACATTGCACGATGCACTTGATGTGCCAGTATATCTGGGTATCGCGTGGCTGTTTGTTTACCCTCGAGGAAGACCAGAGCACCACTTCGATGCCAGCAGATCATTTTCCATACCATGATATACCCTCCAGACCCTTGCACAGTGCGAGTAAAGCAAGAAGCTTCTGTCAAAGGTTTCTAATTCATTGGCCAGTGAGTGTGTTTGATAGTGTACCTTAAAAGGCCATTAGTTATTTCACTGCAAATCAATCAGCTAATATTGACACTATCTGCGTTGCAAAAATATGTAGAGGAAATTTTAAACAACGAAAAGAGTTGTTTCAACCGGTACCAGCCTTTGGGCCGTTGAAAAAGTAACAGAATAGGAAGCACTAGAATGTGATTAGAATAAAGCTACTAAATGTGAACAGTATGAAGCAAAGCGATGTAAGTGGACTTTGCATATTCTAAGTGAGTATTGAAATGGGTAGGAATAAAGCAACATCGGTAGAAAAAGTGTTTGGTATATTTTCTGAAATAGTTTCAAATAGGTTGCAAAACTTTTTTGCAGATGAATTGGCAGTAGTAACTTCCTTCTATTCATTTCCAAAGAAATAACGATTGTAATTGGGAAAACCTAAATTGGCCTTTCGAATCTAAAACAAAACTTCGTCTATCCATACAATCTTAGAATAGCTATAAAAGGATCCGATTGAAAAATTTTGTCGAGTTTCAAGTCTTAAAGGCTATCTCTCTTCTACTATTTTAAAATTTATTTACAACAACGTCATCTCTAAGATAATTGATTATGCAAGTGGCATCTGGTTTGACAATGTTCCTAGATCATCTTACAGGCTTCTCTCTTCAATGCAAAGGCCCTTTCTTCTCAAAATTGCTAAATGTTTCAGATCAGTATCAACTGATGCCCTCAATGTTCACACCGGTATTCCTCCTCTCCACATCCATTTGAAATACACCGCTATCACTTTCAAAACTAAAAGACTCCGCATCAACTCAGTTTTGAACGACCATACTATTCAAGCTGATGATTACGAATTAACTTCAAGGAATCAACATAACTACAACAGCAATCTTCACCAATTTATTCTTCCACTCACTATCACTGAATCAAATGATGATTATACTATTAATGTTTATACGGATGGTTCCAAGACAGATGCAGGTACAGCATGCGCTTTCATCGCTATGAAGGAAATGGACATTATATTTTCAAGTTCTAAGACCCTTCGTCCAAACAACTCTGTTTTTCAGGCCGAAATCCAAGCCATACATCTCGCCATCGATTGGATTCATGATCATCTCTCTATGGATCACTTTGCTAACAATAAATTCCACATCAGGTCCGATAGCTTATCGGCCATCAAAGCCCTCCTCAACTATGAACCCAAGTCCATGCTCATTTTTCAACTCCAGTCTAAATTAATTAATCTCCGTCATATTGTCACTATCTCCTGGATAAAAGGCCACTCCAACAATAATGGAAACGACTTTGCCGACCAACTCGCTAAAGATGCCACTAACTCAGCCACTGACCTCATTACTCCCTTCCCAATGAGTCAACTCAAAAAAGACATCAATCAATTTCTCCTCAAAGACTGGCAATCATACTGGGACCATTCATCTAATGGTCGCTGGACGTATGATTTTTTCAACACTGTCTCTTTGTCTCGACTCCAAAGTTCTCCCTTAAACCAATTCACCACTAACCATGGGCTTACCCATTCTTACCTCCACACAAGAAACCTCCTTGAATCTCCCTACTGCATTTGTGGGGAACTTGGAGACTTTGAGCACTTCTTCTTCCACTGCAGATTTACCTCGAATTTCCATGTTGTGATTTCAGGTAATTTAAGAGCGCAATGGAAGCGTTTCATCTTCATCGATAAAGAGGTCTACAGGAAAGCTCTTTCGCTTATTAACTTTCTTTTCCAAAATAAGCAACTTCTTTTTCCCGCCTTATCATAGAACTGATACTGTTTGGCCATTGTATTCAGTTTATATGTAGTCACGATTTTTTTTTGTAACCAGGATCATGTGTCTCTATATGTTTTTATCATGTAATTATGTTTTTGTTTTCTAATTAAATAAACACGTACGTCGTTCAGGGCAAACCAAACCGAGAAGATCTTGCAGTCATTCGGGCCCTGAAGGATGGCGCTTACCTCCTGGACACTGAAGAAACAATATCAATTTCGGGAAAATAAACTTATGAGGGAGAAGCTGTTGTGGAATCAAGTTGTGGTCAACATGCATGTCATGAGTTGTTTTTGCTAACGTATGCTGTGATTTAATTAGTAATTTAATTATTCAAACATAAAACTTAATTTTGAAACATTAGTACTTGGAACATTTAAAAATTTTGCTAAATTTGACCTGCACGAGATTACAGCACTAGGATCTCGCAGAATTATAATCACATACATTTATGTGTGCTGGCAATTGATTTAATAGTGTTCGATTCGAGTGTATTTTTGTAATGAATACGCAAAGCTAATCACACAACGTCAATAATTAACTGTAATAATAGAAAAAAATGTTAGAGTTTCTGTAGTTGCATTTAATGTTAACAAGATTGTTGTACGAAACAGTAACCAGTCAGTTATTTTTTATTTACTTATTTTTTATGTACGATTTTCGAAAGAGGCGTGTACTTGATGACGTCACAATTGATTAGCTTTGATACGCTTAATATTAACCGCTTTGAAAGAAAAAGCAACCATATAGACTGTGACAATATGTAAGACTTACATAGGGGCTCTGCATGAGAATAAAGAAGCGAATAAAATATTACGCTCTGTGCTAATGGCGTCAGTGAATGGCATTTCATCACTTAAGATGTCATGCGCAGAAACGTAAAAAATGAAACAGAATGTGAGCTCAGAATAAAATTACTTTTTAAAATATTAATTTTTATCAAAATATTTTAAAAATGGTTAAATCGTTTGTTTTTAAGCATGTTCTTTCCGAAACAAATGCTTTAATTTCGGGAAAACCCAATAGGATTATTTTCCCCTATTAAATAAAATGCTCTCACTCATTTTTCAAATGGTACAGATATTAACACGATCTTTTGACTTTTCAAAAAACATACTTACGCTTAAGTTTTCATTAACTGGTACATCTACCCAATCTTTATTTAAAATTGTATGTAGTATACACTTAGCTATAGTCTTGAACCATGGTATATGAACATTACCACAATTCTGATGAACTGAATATTTTTCTTGAGGTCGTAAGTAAGAAAACTTTTTCGGCAAGAATGAAAATATTTTCAGAAAATACGATCCGTCTTTTTTTTTCTTCTTTTGATGTATCGCAAACACCATCCATCACTTCTGCAACTGATGAAACATAGCTCCCCAACAACTTTCTACGATAGTGTTTGGAAAAAAAATCTTTCATTCTCTTTTACGCGGAATTTTCCAAAAATTCTTTCTCAGAAATTGTGAGCAGCTAGGGAAGGGAACTTTCACAGATTTAAAGAGAAGATTAGCCTTCAAACCGGCATGTAGAAAAGATTTTTTTTTTCTTTGGCTGAATTTCGCTTTTTAAAAAGATGCCTTTTTCTAAAAGAATAGTTCAATTCCTTTGTTTCAGGTACCATTTATAAGTAATTGCTATGTTTACCAATACTGCTGTTGGTATTTTATATAGCGATGCATAAAGGTAAGAAATAATGGCAAAAGGTTAAAATGTTGGCAAAAAATTGTAAAAACTTGATGTTTTTGATATTGTGTTAAAACGTTTGTTTTAGGATGAAGAAAAATCTTTCCTTCAAACTTAGGGTTAGGATGAGTAAAAAATATAATTAATATGCTTCTTTTTAAAAGATCTATTTTGATTGGAGCTGATAAATTATTCACATGTAGAAAATGCAAAACTTGCATAATTATTAAGAGGGTAGTATCTTATGTAAAGTGCTTTGTTGCTGTTATTGTTCTTGTGTGCGCTGCTTCACTTTTCCAACTGTACCATAATTTGTTGTGAAGTCCGACTTCCACAGTACACACATGCCACAAGGACCCGGTTATAGGGAGGGCAACAATTCACAGCTTAACAACACATTCACACAAAGGAACGCTAAGGACATTAGAACAAAAGTACATCCACGCCCGAGCCGGGATTCGAACCCGGGCCCTCCTGATCGCAGTCAGACCTCTCTTGCTACTAGACCGGGCGGCCAGCATAAAGTGCTTTCATAATTGCATTCAAACTTTTATCAAATGCACTCCAAAAGAAAAGGAAAATTATTTGAATTTTGGCATCTTGAATTCAAATTATGTTTTTCGCAATCACGAGTGTGTATGTGTGTAGGCGTGTGTGTGTGTGGGTATGTGTGTGTGTTTGTGTGCAGGCATGATTGTGTGGGTATGTATGTGTGTGTTTTTGTGTCTATGAGCAGACATGAGTGTGTGGGTATGTATGTGTGTAGGTGTGTGTATGTATACGCGTGTATGTAGGTGTGTGTATGTATACGCGTGTGTGTAGGTGTGTGTATGTATACGCGTGTGTGTAGGTGTGTGTATGTATAGGGGAGACCGGGGCAAGATGACGAGCCGGGCAAGATGACGAATGCCTTAATTTTTCCGTTTTGAACTAGGTAACTGCATCAACTGCATGCTACCGGCTCTCCTATCCGCTGTTCGTTCAGCAATAGTATAGAGACGCTGAAATCGCCATATTTGTGTTACTTCTGAAGCTCCGATTGTTTACCGTTGCCACGGTATTATAACTTTTATGCATTTGTAAATAAGCTCTGCTGCATATACATATAGGATATATCGTGTCTCTTGAGTATTTATGAGTAACTTAGTTTAAAAACTACCTATTATCATGAATAAATGTCAATTATTCGCCTTTTTTATGGCAATGGAGAAGAATCCGTTCAAACAGGCAGTCTGGGGCAAGATGACGAGCTTGCCTATTGCCCGTGTTTCGGAATTTATTAAACTAACTATGTTGTCCATTTTATTTAATTCCTGTAAACGCTGTGTGTTTGTCCACGCGAACTTGCTCTTCTCCTCTGGGGCTAAAGAACGCATTGATTGGGAGGTATCGTCCGAAAGCGGGAGACCAGGAGCTATTTATAAACTAGTTGACCAAATGACCAATTGAATGAATTAAACCAAGCAAAGAATCTCCTGCTCTGTTGATTATTGACAATAATAAAACTCACATAGCTTTGCAGGCTATCTTATATTGCAGTGAAAAAACATTATCATGGTTGGGTTGCCATTTCCCACGTCGCATCGTCTCTAGCTCCTGATGCATCATTTTTCTGCCCGTTAAAAACCTACTATAGCCAAGCATGTGACAACTTTATGGTTATTCATCAAGGACAAACTATCACAGAAAAAAAATATTGGTGAGCTTTTGAGCAGCGCTTACTTCAAAGCAGCTACAGTTGGAAATGCGGATAAAGGGTTTAAAGAATGAGGTATCGAGTTTCCTAATTTTCTTGTTTTTAGCGGATTATGACGTTGTTGGCTCTGAAACTGAGAATAATAGTGCTAACCCTCAGATCTTGGGAGTAGAAAACCAACATATAAACCCTCCAGTTGAAGCAGAAGTTATGGCAAATGCTGATTCCGATACACTAAAGAAGCATGTTAGTGTTTTTGATTTCAATGAATTGCCTAAAGCAACACAATGCGAGAAAACAAAAACTGAGCTCAAACATTCTTACAAGTACACCCATCAAAGAAATGTCAGAACAAGGAGCAAAGCGGAAGAAAAAAAAAGAATTATTTAAAAAAACAGGGAAAATAAGCTCGTAAAACTAAAAAGGGAGTAAAAAAAAAAAAAAAAAACTCAGACCAAATTCCTGTAGGCCCAAGTCTATTACTGTGGGCCGGTATTCATACCAAGAAATGCAGTTGCATCAAATTCAAATAATAATGTTCTAAGATGCCATGCTTGGAAAGTGGAATTTTGTGACCCTCCAACAGAAGAATGGATCTAGAGCTGTAAAAGCCAAGAGTGGTGGCATGAGGAATGCTCCAATCATGAAAATGGTATTTTTATTTACGTCTATTGTTAGCTGCACAACTTGAACATTACGCTACAATGCATTACGCTTAATTTGATACTTAGTAAGATGTAGAAACACAGCTATCATTTGTAAAACTAGGTAAGATATTCAAAACATAAAATATGTTCAACCTTTTTCAACGTTGTCATCTTGCCCCTAGGTCAAAGTCATCTTGCCCCAGTACTGGGGCAAGATGACAATTTGTTAAGGTTATGAAAAAATAAAAATATCCTTCGTTATTTTTATTTAAAAAATCAAATGGTAATATATTTAATACTACAAAGGACTACTCTAACAGCTCATGTAAAATTAATTTTACTATCCTTAAAAATAAATTAATAAAACACGAAAATTGTTTGCAGAGTCATCTTGCTCCGGTCTCCCCTACGCGTGTGTGTATGTATACGCGTGTGTGTAGGGTATGGATGGAATCAGGAGACTTAGCTCGCTAGAGGAGCAGCATCGGGAGGAGCCGGTCGACGGTGGTGCTGCAGAGGTAGGCGGGGGGGAAATAAAACCATACAACCTCAAAAAAAAAAAAAAAAAAAAAAACATTAAGTGAGAACAGTAAGCAATGTGATTGCTCAAAAAAAAAAAAAAAAACTCAGACACGTTTCAACAGCGTTCTGGTACTTTACGTGTTCCAACAGTTTCCTGTGAAGCAAAAGTCTAATCACGAAACCCAGTGTCCCAGTGCTTTGCCTGGAACAATTCTTAATTATACAAACAAAGTAAAATAAAAAAGGGAAAAAGGTGAACAGATTTGTTAAAGTAATATCAGCAAATTGTGGTCCAAATCCATTCTTATACCATACATCGCTATCTATTAGCGACCATGAAGCTGAACCAGCAACCGTGCGCCAGAGCTACTGTTTAAAGTGATTAAAATAAACGCATTCTTGACGAAAAATTCTTTAGACTGGAGCGTTACTTGATCATTGGGCATTACATATATGAGGATTTACATGATGCGCATCATATTACCGAAATAGACGTCAATAAATTGAAATTCCGGCTAGAAAAAAGCCTAAAATAAGCAAATAAGCTTCTGGTAGGTCCACCCATTTCTGCTCACACCAATGCTCATACTGCTGAGAACAATGAAGAACTTTGTGAAAACTGTGGACAAAGATAGTTTTCCAATACCTTAGAGGGAAATTTCCAAAATACTGGGGGCTATCGCCCCCTGCTCGCTGACGCTCGCAACCCCCGGAACTGCATACGCAGTTCCTTCGGATTGCTTCGCGATCTGAGCTCGCTACGCTCGCGCACCGGTCATTAAACATTAGTCTAGCTTTATCTCTATTAAAAAAAGGGTAGAGTTTTTTTTTTATGAATATCATAACATTTATGATTTTCATACATTTAAAAGACGACAATTACTTTGACATGCAAATCGTGCATTGGATTATTATAAAGCAAAAGTTTGCAATTCCATTATCTTTTGAGAGAAGTATGCAAAGGAGCATTTTTGTACTAAAATTACAAACATAATATAATCTTTGTTTCCTACATTTACTGAATGCAAAAGAATTTGCAGTTAAAAAAACACTACAATGTTAACACACTTAAAAACATTTCATGGTCATTAACTATACTATGTTCAGTGTCAAAATATGTGTGTATATATGTTTTAAAATGTCTAACAGTTGCAAAAAGAGCAAGCAACTTCTGACATTCTCTGAAAGCAGTGATTTAGTTTAAAAAAATGTTAGAATGAGTGTTTTAAGAGTCAAGAAACCAAATCCAGTGGCACGTCAGCTTATGAGGGCCAAGGCCTACTGTACCCATCTCACTCCTTCTGACCAAAGGCTCTTGCGTGCTAGGCAGATGTTCTGGTTAAGAGGTCAGCCTGACGCGGAACAACCAGGGTTTAGTTCCCAAGTATACTTGGTACTCATTTTATCGACCCACTGAAGGAATTAACAGCTGAATCAATCATGCCCAACCCGAAGATCGAACCCGGAACTGCAGCGTGGAAGCGCTATCACTGAGCCTCTGGGCTTCAGAGCACTTGAATCACGGGACGCGAGAGCGTCCCGCCCCGCCAAGGAAACCAAACGTCAGCAGCCAGCAGAAGCAAATCCACCGCCAAAGGCAAAAAAAGAAAAAAAAAAGCGACCAAGAACAAGATTACACGACAGAACAAGTTGGGGTTTTTTGGGCTTTTCACCCCTCTGTATCTCAGCCCCATGAAGATCCCCGGAGTTGATTTTTGGTACACTCAATCTCTAGTCGCCCCTGACGCCGTAAACCAAATTACAATCCCCTGAACTATCAGGGGGAGGAGGTATTAAAGTTATAAAATCGCTGTTCAAAAAAGTTTTCGCTTTCTTTGACAGGGCTACAGCCCAGACGAAAAAAGGAATCAAGCTGAAATTTCGCACAAACATTCCTTGTGCCCTACTGATGTGCCTTTTGTACCATTTGACCATCTCCCCTTCCCCCTTGTTTTTATCCCCCAAATTGTACCTTCCCGGGGTTCTATCACGTCCCCCCCCCGGGGGGGCTACGGTAATGATTTTTTGTATACATATTCTTGGGGAGCCATTGAGTGCATATACAAAAATTCAACCCCCAGGGACATCATGGGTCGGAGTAATTGAAGTTTGAAAATCACTAATTTTCCCTAAATTCTTATGTACTTACTCTCAGCTCATAGGGTTTGTTTATCTCGGACTGCAATTGCAAGGTTAGAACAGATCTAACAGTTATTCCAAAGTTGTCTTAGGAAATGAAATTCAATCAAAACTAAAACATATCCAACAGTTGCAACTAGACGTTAAATCGCGGATATCACAAATTTGCCCCAGCGACTGCGCATGCGAGCAGACTTAGCTCATTGGGCTTTCTGTTTTCAGATTCTATGTTGTTTGTTTATACTTAAGCAGAGAAACGAATTACTGAATGAGATTAGAATGCTGTCCCCCCCCCCCCCCAAAGTTTTGCCGATACGAAATTTCCTTCCCAGTGTTTTTCAATTTTGATATATTTATGGAGGGAAGAAATTTTAAATGTCGGCGCGAAACTGGGGTTAAACCATTACAATATTTTACGTGACAAATTAAATGAAACTGTACACATATCAATACGGCACATATTACTTTTTAATTGAAAGCGAAAAATAGCACTTTTTTATTGGTTTACTTATTTTCGAAATTAATGGATTTTTCACAAACAACACATAATGAATTGAAAATATATGAAATGCGTGTGTGGATATCCATGCTTTGCAGTAAATTGTTAGCAGAAAAAATTTTGCAATTAATTTAAGCAAGACTTTTAATGAGCTTAGTCCGCTCGCAACATGCGCATTCGCTATGGCTAATTTGGGATATCCGCGATTTGACATCGAGTAAAGTTGTATAGATCTTCTGACACATTCAAATTTAAAATATTTAATGGCTTAGTTTTTTTTTTTTTTTTTTTTTTTTTTTTTTTGCTTGGTGATAACATGCGTTATTTCGTTTATTAAATGAATTTTTTAACAAAACTACGTATTAAACAAGACAAAGACTTCTATCAAGAAAAAAATAAATCACCAAACAATTAAAATTATCTTATGAAAAGTAAAATAATCCACGATTTAAGAAAATATGTAATTAAACAAAAAGTGAAAAGCTAGATTAAAATAGCCCTCAAGCTGCAAAACATTTAAAGAAACCATGAAAATGTTGAATAATTTGTCAAATAAAGAAACTGTAATAGAATTTATTGCGAAGTTGTAAAATACTCGAAAACAATATAATTTAAAATATGGTATTTTATTATCCAAGAAGTTTTCTTTGCAACAGAGAGGATACAAGGATTGCAATAAAATTTAAACCGTCCAATTCTCGCAAAATGAACATAGAATGAATCTTGATAGTCAGAAAATAACTTGACATAAAATTAGGTTAGCCATTATTGTTCCTTAAAAACACAAAACAGCGTTGTTTCAATTGAAAATTTTCTGACTTGAAGTTCTCAATTCTAAAAATACAGACAAAGTAATAATATCAATGCAAAAAGATGTGATGTCTTATCAAAAACAACCCTGTTGTAAAAATTTCCCCGCCAAGAAAACCTTTAACTTTTCCGCACAAAAAAGAAAACCTGCATCCTAAATCCAAAAACCCTCAGCGATAAAAAGTTATGATATCTAGTTTGCCCGCCAAGTATATGCCAAACTATCATCCTCCCTCTTCTCCTTTTTCATCACAGCTACTTCCATTAGAACCTCCTCCATCCTTCAACTCCTCAGAAATATGGATATATCTTTTAAATTGTTTATCTTGTTTGGCTGGAAGCTTTTCAAATTGAAGTGGTTGCTTGGTGAGCAAAAAGCTTCCCGCCAAACAAGATAAACAATTTAAAAGATCTATCCATATTTTTGAGGAGTTGAAGGTGGGAGGAGGTTCTAATAGAAATAGCTGTGATGAAAAAGGAGAAGAGGGAGGATGATAGTTCGGCAGATACTTGGCGGGCAAACTAGATATCATAACTTTTTATGGCTGAGGGTTTTTGGGTTTGGGATGCAGGTATTCTTTTTTGTGCGGAAAATTTAAAAGTTTTCTTGGCGGGGAAATTTTTACAACAGGGTTGTTTTTGGTGAGATATAATTCACGAAGAAAACAGCAGTGTGCTACGGAGTCTTTAAATGAAAGATGGGTCATTCCATACAGATTCAACGAATGAGTTCGCTCGACCATTTTTAATTTTTTTGAAACTCATATCCCAAAAACTACACTGAAGCAAGAAATGAAAAACTCACCTTTTTTTTTTTCCTTTCAACTATGTAGATAATGCTTTTGCACGTGTTTAGGCAAGTTACATAAGTTAATGTACAGAGCGTATGTTTGTATGTATTGAAAATTTGTGTGCGTAGATAGTCTATAGATTAACTACATAAGCTGTCAATCAAATATAAACTACTCATTCATGTCCAAATATTTCTAAGTTATCAAATTAAAATAGTTTTTTTTATACTTAAAATATGTTTTTTCAGTATAATATATTATATAGGCCATTTAAGAAAGTGCAATGAAGTTTTCACACTTTTTATTTATGTTTTAGTGCGTAAATTAACTATCGGAATTACTCAATTTCAAAGACCTGTATCTTTTTTACAAACCAAATACACAAAACAATATATATAAAATGTATAGTACTTGAATGGAATATTCAATTGGCCAAGAAATTTCATTTTTAATTTCATCCCCTTTTGGTTTACAGGGGTGTAAAAATGTCATTTTTCTCAATTTTCTGATCTTTGAGGGGCTGTAATTTGTAAAGGGTAAACAAACACACAATTACAGCTATATTTTCTCATTAGTGTGACTCCAGTGATTAGTTTTCGCCATATTTCATTTTGTATTTTCGTCCCCTGAGCGAGTTATGACCCTTTGAAATGAGCAAAAATTTTACATTTGACCTTGAACTTTACCATGTAGCCATTATTTTAATTATTAAGTTACGGCCACGTAACTCAGCATGTGAGACTATCATCTTATGCTCTTTAACATCAAAGCGTAAAATTAACTGCCATAAATGTAATTCAAATAGATTTTGGCCAAAATGCAAAGGTCTAAAAGTCCCATTTTTGACTGCGAAAATCACTTTTGATTACCCCTAAAAAATCAAGGGTTAAGGTTAGAGAAAAAATGAAAGTGGTTTTCAACATCATTCATATGCATCATTTTGCATATGAGTTTCAAAAAAATCAAAAATGGTCGAGCGAACTCATCCGTTGAATCTGTATGGAATGACCCAGATCTGAACGCAGATTGGTAAGAAATGCTGCCGATAGGCTAAGATGCACAAATGCACACTGTCTTCAAATCGAGAGAATTCCGCAAGTGTTTCAGAATACATATACGGATTAATCATGAACTTTACTGGAGAAAGAGGGTTGACCTAAGACTGATAATTATAAAACTGGAAAAAAATATTATCGTAGCAAAAAAAATTATTGATTATTATATAACACTAATATTTGTCATACCTCGGATATACTTTTATTTCATCCGATAGCAATGTGCCTTTTAAATCAAACGTAAACAATTTCCCGTTAGATTAGCCTTCCTAATGACTGTAAATAAAGCATAGGGTCAAAATGATTCTGTGAAAACATATTAGCAGTAAAATCAGGTTTCGTGATTCAATTTGTTGCTTTACTTTGTCACTGTGGTTCAGTTCTTAACATCAATGCAATTGCAAAAGTATGTGAAATGTTTAGCTCTTCAGGTCCTCACGATTCAATTTGTTGTTTTACTTTGTCATTGTTGTTCAGTTCTTAACTTCAATGCATTGCAAAACTAAGTGACATGTTTTGAAATGAGAATTGTCCAATAAATTCATTTAATATGTGTGGAATAACATAATACATTGAAGCACGATTTATATTAGGGCTCGACCGATGGCATTTTTTGGCCGATGGTCCGATGCCGATTGTTGGCCGATTGTACAAAGATGACCGATGGCCGATTGGCGATTGTTTTCCTCCAAATGGCCGATTGCTGATGGCCGATGGCCGATGCCAATGGCCGATGTCAAAAACAAACAGAAGTAAATTGATAAGATTGTCAGGGATTTAAAGGATGATTGATTCATTTCACTATACTTCCTTTCTACCAAAAAATAAATTGTAATCACAAAAAAAAAAAAAATCAGATTTCGACCTTAATTTCTAATTTACGATAACCCAATTTAAACTTCACAAGTTTTTTTGGCACATCTGTACATGCATATGTATCTAAGAACATAGAGATGACTGAAATATCCATTTTGAATGCCTCCTCAGTTAATTATCGCGAATTCTCTTGTGATGTCTTCATACGCGTAAACTTGCGTCGCTCAAAAACGTTTTGAAATAGTAAGTTGAAAACTCATACGTACGTAGTATGATCTAAAAGTTCGAGGACAAGTTGTATGAAACCTTACCCTGAATAGTTCACATTACCGAAGCACATCTATCTACAAAATAGTCACTTTGAACGACTATGCACTTATGCCAACGTTCATATAACTTTTAGAAGCGCCTCCTGGAAGACATTTTTCACAACCTCCTGTAAGAACTCTTGCGCTGCTGTTTTAACTTCAACGTGGGGAAGAAGGCTACTTTCATGTTGAGGATGCACGGTTCGATTGGTCAATACTCTGATATGACAAACAAATAACGTAACGTTTCGTCGGACTTAGCTCCGTGTGAATTTACCTGTTCCAAGCAATTAAAACATTTGCATGGACTCCGCTTTCTTCCGTCAGGAGAAGATAAAGCTGCATCATAGAAGGTGGCGAAAAATGGCTTCCAGGAGTGTTTCCAAAAGTTATATGAACACTGGCAGAATTACATAGTCCTTCAAGGTGACCTTTTGAAGCTGGATGTGCTTCGGTAATGTGAACCATTCTGGGTAAGGTTTTATACAGCTTGTTCTGGAACTTTTGGATCATATTACGTACAATCTTTATAGAGTGTATAATTACGCTTCTCCTTTTTTGACTGCTGTATGATGAAAGAGAAAGAACAACAGCCAAAAAAGAAAAAAAGAAGAAAAACAAAGAGACTGTTTGATAACCAATTTTTTTTTTTAATTGAGCATGTAGCTAAGATTTCAGTAATATTGTAATAATGTATGGATTTACGTAAACTAAACATAGTTAAAAAACAGTAAATTATGTTGTTTAATCATTCAAAAAAAAAAGAATAAAACTATGAAACCGTCCACAAATTACGCAATTAAAGTGGAAAGAAGGTAACAGATAAATTACAATATTAAATCATAATAGGAATAGTTTTATATTTATTTAAAATTTATGAATAGAAAAGTTTCCATTT
This sequence comes from Uloborus diversus, assembly GCF_026930045.1. NCBI lineage: Eukaryota > Metazoa > Arthropoda > Arachnida > Araneae > Uloboridae > Uloborus > Uloborus diversus. The sequence goes on from NC_072738.1 coordinate 83,372,429, forward strand.
TTCATAAAAATGATAACAGTGACATAAATTTTGCTGAAAAAAGAAATAGTTATTAAAAGAGCGAAGTTCTTATAAAACGCAGCCACAATAAACAAATTCAATATTTACACCAAGTTAATAACTGAACACACATACTACTTGATCTGATGTTCGCATACATAATATTGAACAATTTGACTGTTTGATATGTTATGAAGCTTTACAAACAAGTTCAAATTAAATTTTTTAATTTAACAATAATTTTCTGAAATTTAAAAAATTGCATAATAGAAAATCCTTGAAAATTTTCCATAAAAAACGAAAAAAACCTTATTCATTGATTTTATATAAATACATAAAAATCGTAACTTAAAACAGAAAAAAAAAATCGATCGCTATTAATGATGCAAAAAAGATTTCGCATTACGAAATGTAGGTGAAACAAGTATGAGAAATACGCAAAATGACATTTCTTGATCAAAATAAAGAATCGCTAAATATTTAAGAAATGCTTGAAACGACGAGAGAGGGTTAGGGGAATCACCCTCTGATTTTGGAGTAATACACACTACGGCCCCAACCTCGGCCTCATTTTTTAAGTACAGATCCGCTACCACCAACGCCTCGGAAGAGTTTCTGAATCTACTTCAGCACTTCCGACGAAAAAATTACAAAGTCCCTTTGATTTCCGAATTATGTCACCGTTCAAACGTCTTTAATCAATTTCTTACATTAGTGCTCCAAATTCTTTCTAAACAATAGATAAAGTTTGAAAAAAAAAATCTCTAATTTTTGAATGGTGTTAGTTTTAAACAACTCAGAAGTACAACTAGAGTTTAATTTCAGAAATTGAGAGAGTGGGAGGAGGGGCACGCAAGTGTTCTCGGAAATTCAAAAAATAGTCGGAAAAAATTGAGTTCAAAATAATTATAAACATTGAGGAGAAAAACCCTTTCAAAACTTGCACCCGAGTTTGTTTTGACGTGCAGTGGCGGATTTAAAATATAGCAATATAGCAAATGTTGCAATTGCGAGAGAGGCCCCATAATCATAGGGGCACCGTAGGAGTTACAAATATGCTTATGATAAATGTTTTACAACTTCTGTGATAGAGAAATAGGGTCCCAAAATGTATTTCGACAGGTCTCAAACTTGTAACTCCGCCGAAGCGATACAGAAAAGACTGCATTACTGTGATTCATATTACAAATATCGAAAAATTAAAAATTACCGTAAGTTCAACGGGAATCTAACAAAATGACACAAAAACCGGTTTCGCCATCTCATATTTGTTTCCATGGTCTCCAATTTGGCAATATATCACCAAATGATCGTCAGTCTGAGACGCTGTATTAGTTTTGCATTGAAATAAGGAATTAATAGCCATAAAAAATGAGTAAACAGGCTTTTCAGAACACCTGATCGAAAACAAAAAAGGAAGTGCACAACTGGAATTTACGCACACCCCACGTGCGAAAATTTATCCTTCTACAGCTTACCATTTTTGAGTTATGACTTATGAGACATATACATACGTACATCCAGCTGCTAGAAACAACGCAATAATTTACTTGTTTGGTACCTGAATGCAGTATTAAAAACTCTTTCAGGGGTGACTAAAAAAGAAATTCATACTGAAACTTAAGTAAACAATTTTATATGAAAACAATAACTCCCTTTACTTTGTATTAAAAAGTAAAACAGCAAAGGTCCTTTTTTTTTTTCAAAAACATCGGCCAATTCCATCGGTTTTTCGATGCTTTTAAGGCCGATGGGCCGATGTTTCCTGATGTTTCTCTTCTATTCGTTTTTATCAATTATGCGTTTTTAAAATTGTCCCTGGAGGGTCTAATATACATTAATCTTTACCAATTATACATTTTTTCATTTGTACGCTTTTTTCATAGCCCCTTCAAAAACGTATAAGCAGTGCTTCACTGTACATAAAAAAATGTGGTTGGAAAAAAACTTCAATATTTACAGGTTGCAGTTAGTTAAGCTTGACCACGAAAAGAAGGCAGATGACCTTGAAGGGAAACATCATTTGCATCATTTGTAATAGGTAGAATCTTCCAGAAAGCACCAAATAATAAGACGCATGGTCTCGCTATTTCTGTCTATTCCAAAATAATAACAAACAACCTATTACAAATGATACAAATGATGTTTTTGCATTAAGGTCATCCACCTTCTGTTCGTGGTAAGCTATAGCAGGGCTGTGGAGTCGGACTGGTTTTATGGTAAAGGAGTCAGAGTCGAAGGTTAAAAATTTCAAGAGACGGAGTCGGTAATTTTCTCTCAAAATTCACAGCTCTGCCAATATTTGTGGAGTCACAGCCAGAGTCAGACTGATTTTGGGTAAAGGAGTCGGAGCCTCTCTAAAAATCCTGCAGTCGGAGTGAGACATTTTTCCTCCAACTCTGCAGCCCTGGTAAATAGGGAACTTTATTTTTTGTAAGCACTATGGTTAAGGGAAAAACCTTTCGACATCAACATTAACTTTGCAAAGGACTGCATACACGATAGATAATTTCTGGGTTTTCAGATGCGACAGATACATAATCTAATGATATGACCCTTGAATGCCTTACATATGACATGTCTATGACTGAAAAGTGTTTTTTCAAATCTAAAAAAAAATTATCAAAAGTTTGACACTGTGCGTTATTTATAGTCATTAGGAACGCTAATCTAACAGGAAATTGTTCACGTTTGAATTTAAAAGGCTCGTTACTATCGGATAAAATAAGTGGTATTCGAGGATAAGTATCAGTGTTATTATAAGCTTTTTTTTTTTAATAAAATAATATTTTTCTCCAGTTTCATTAAAATCACTGTTAGTTCAATTCTTTTCTCCAGTAAAATGCATAATTATACCGGAAATATGTTTGAAAACACTTACAGAACTCACTCGGTTTGCAATTCGCGGTTCACGGCGTGCGTCTGCGCGCCTAAACCTATCGACAGCATTTCTTACCGATCAGCGTTTAAATCTTTCATCTAAAGACTTCCAAGCACACTGCTCTTTTCTTTGTGAATTATATTCAAGTGATCGAAAACACTCATTCAAAAATCAAAACTCTAACGCTAGACATCTAACGCTAGAAGCGAGTCTGCAGCAGTTGTAAACAACGATCGTACGTAAACAAAGCGGGTTGTTGCCAACGGAGAGAAAGAGATAAAGGCTCGTTTTGTGCCACGCATAAGCGTTTTATATATATAGATATTGAAGCTAAGGACAATAACACCTAAGAAAAACAACACATATGAAGACTTTAAGATCTTTATAACAAGTATTCCTAAGCAGCAGGGAAGACGACAACTAAAAGCAGTTGGTCCAAAATCCCCACAGGAGTTCTATAACCATTCATGAATGATATATCTCTGAAACTCAATTTTGTTCAGTTCCCACAAGATATTTTCTTTAAAACTGTGAAGCTATGAACAATGAGCATGAGGAAAGATTTCGCCAAGATATCTTTACAATGGAGCGCAGAAATAAGGGTCATTGGTCTGAGTTAATGCTCACCAAAAGCTTCTGAAGTTGTATAAGAGATAGTCCTTCTTTGATCTACAAAAACAAATAGAAAATAAAGCTTTTACAGCAATAGGCCAAAAATAACCACTGTTTTCGGAAAAACAACATTGCTTCATGAAACAGGACCTTATTAATAACAATTATTTGCACAGATATTTTCTTTCCTTTTTAACCTTAGCGTCAAATCAATGTTTGGAGTCTTGGAAACAAAAGCGAATAAAAATAAAACACAACCATATTGGTTTTTCTCGACCCAAAATTAAATGGATTTGACTATTTAAAACCAGGGGGCAGACAAAAAGCTAAGTTTTTTTTACGTAGTGTTATTAGACCATTTTAAAGCATATGTTAATGTAATTTAATGTTTTTTTATTTCTTTAGAGAAATATTTTAAATTGCAAAGGAACTGTTACTGTTTTTTTTAAATGGTGTGTGCGAGGGGATTTCCATTTGTTTTAAGGGAAATCCACACTGTAAAAACGATTCAGAAATGTTAATAGAAAATAATGGGCAGCTGATGTTACCAACTTCTGCCAGTAACATATCTCAGAAAAAACAGTAACCTGTCTGAAAATAACCTTGAAACTTTCTGAAGAATAAAGCCGGTCAGATCTCGGGAACCTTCAACAAAAATTAAGCACGCTCCATAAGCATTATTAGAGCAACCCCGGAGAAGGCTGTGCCGGAATTGTAGATGAGAACCAAGCAAATCCATTGCCGGTAATTCCCGTCTTGCAAAGGTGCAGCTTTCCAGTTACTTTTTTGCTCTCCGGTAAAGCTTATTCATCCCGGACGGGTCGCAGTCAAACCGAAGCCGATACATTTAATAACACGCTCATTCAACCTTTAAACTGGTAGCTAAAAATATTTTTTACAACAATGAAAAGCCTGCATTCGTGCTCCGTGTAGCAATTCAGGAAACTTTTTTGTGAAAATATTTTATTTTTCGGGGAAAAAGATGAATCCCTGCGAAATCCTGAAACGTTCCTCGGAAATAATCAGTAACATTTCGGGATTGTTTTACAGTGCTTTAAACTTCTATCACAGGCATCGCCATGCAGGGATAACTGGTAAATTATAATTCAATAATATTAAAATTCCTTTAATTTCATTTTCAAGTTTTCTCAAAATAATTGACTAGCCTTTTACTTTTTGCTTAAGCCGTATGTAATCATAATTCCCCACTTATACTATGCAACCATAATCTGTCAATTACCCAGATTTATTAAGCAATGCATCTTCGTAAAACACACGGCTTTTATGGTCAGCCTACTCCGTCATTACCAGAATATAGCGGAACTTAAACGACATCACTCAAATGACATGGATGAATAAGTTATCACGCTTAATGCTAAGGCAAAGATATCTTTCAAGATTAATTCTCCATTGTATTGCATAGCCCGTTTAGGCGTAATAATGATATTCTCCAAACCTGAACTGGGGGAGCAGCTTTCACTTGGCATTGTTCTCCGTGTGGTTGTGAATAATTGTATCCAGGGTACTCATAATTTCCTAATTGTATGATCAAGAGAAGATAATAATCCCACACATGTGTTCTACTTGGAGTTGTTATTTATAGCTGCTTGTAATTACGTTTCGTTTATGAAAGCTGGTCAGAAAATCCTATTTCACACAAAATGCTCTCAATTATTAATAACTACCTACAATGTAAACTACTTGCAGTCTGTTGTTAGTGAATTCCTGAATTCAAATTCAGAAAAAAAGGGTATATATCGCTCATTTGGCAGAAGAGATGATATGAAGAAATGAAATTTTACATGAGAAGCATTTAAAGTTGAACTCTTCAGGCAATTTGCATTAAGAAAAGTAAGTTTGCTGTGATCTCCAGTGGTTAATAATCAAACTAAAAATATGACATTATTTTCCAAAGAAAAGAACGTCCTTTGAAAGTCTTTAAGCGAAGGAGAAAAAGAAAATTAAAAATTTTGTATTGTGGCTCTCTACTTCCAAACAAGCGATAAATAGATAAATATATATACAGTATACACTATATGACCGCAAGCATTGGGACACTTTCAAAAATTCAAATTTTTAAGGATTTCTCAAGAAATAAAAGATTAATTACTTTGTAACTTTTGTCGCATAAAAGGTATGTTTTGACTGTCATTTTCCATTAAAATCTATATCATTCATGCATTTAAGGGACCAGCATTAAATTCAGAAAAACAAAAATGTTTTCTGAGCATAGTAAATAGCTGAGAATAAGCTGTAAATTTCAGAAATTAGTTACCTTGCTATGCAGAATTATTTTACATACTTCCGAGAAAATATCACTGAAATTCATGAAGATATGAGCATTTCTTTCAAAACTACGACTTTTCTTTGAAGGTTTTTGGCTCATACCGCGTTAAGTTTTCCATCAAAGTTTATCAAACTTTCAGAAAATTTGACAGCACACTAGAGTAGTATAACATTAAGATTTGAAAGTAAAATAATGAAAATTTGATAAAATATATACATTTAAAGCAATTAAGTTTTCCCTGCGCATGCGTGAAAGATAGCAGTTTATAATATTCATAATCCAAACCCCAATTAGATTCTCCAACTCATAAAAAAGTTACAGTTCAATATCTTAAAAATTCAGAAAGTTATCAGCGATGATATAATGAGCCGAATTTGAATAAATCTTGGATAGGCGACGACTCTTTAGGGGTCGTTCGCAAGTTTAAAACATTTGCTTGCAATCGCTCAGTGTGATTCATGATAAAAACTTATTATTTGCAAAAGATCCCTCACGATTTCTAGTCTGAAGAGCTATTCAAATTCAGCTCATTAGAAGGCTGATAACTGTTTGAATTTTTAAGATATTGAACTGAAATTTTATTATGAGTTGGAAAATCTTGTTGAGGTCCAGGTTATGAAAGTTATAAATTGCTATCTTTCGCGCATGCGCAGAGAAAAATTAATTGCTTTAGACTTTCATATTTCATCAAATTTTCGACATTTTAATTTCAAATTTTAATACTGTACTTCTCTTGTGTGCTGTCAAGTTTTCTGAAAGTTTGGTAAGCTTTGACGGAAAACTTTACGCGGTATGAGCCAAAAACCTTCAAATAAAATACGTAGTTCTGGAAAAAAATGCTTATATCTTGATGAATATCAGTGATATTTTTTTGAAAGTACGTAAACATATTGTACGTAATAAGGTTCCTAGTTTCTAAAATTGACAGCTTATTCTCAGATATTTACGACGAACGATAATCAAAAAACATTTTTGTTTTTCTCAATTTATTGCTGGTTCCCTAAATGCATAGGTGAAATAACTGTCAATGGAAAATGACTGCTAGAAAATGCGTTTTATATGACAAAAGTTACAAAGCAATTGGTCTTTATTTCTCGAGAATTCCTTTAAAATGTGAATTTTTGAACGTGTCCCACACTGTAAAAAAATTCCGAAACGTTACTGGTTATTTCCGTGGAACGTTTCGTGATTTCAGAGGTTTTCACCTATTTCCCCAAATAATCGAGTATCTTCGCAAAAAAGTTTCCTGAATTCCTAAACGATGCACGAATGTAGACCTTGCACTAGTGTGAAAAATATTTTTTGCTGCCAGTTTAAATATTGACGGAGCGTGTTTATTAACTATAGCGGCTTTAGATTGTTTATGGCCCGTCCGGATTGACTAAGCTTCCAATGGGAGCGAATAAGTCACTTGATAGCTACAGTTTTGCGAGGCAGGAATTGCAGGCAAAGAATATGCTTGGTTCTTGCTTGCAATTTTCGCGTAGCTGTGACCGTGGTTGTTCTAATACTTTTGGAGCTTTCTTAGTAAAGCAGGAAGGTTCTAATAAAATAAATTAAACCTATTTAGTTTTTCTAGAAGGTTCACGACTAGCTTTAACAGGGGAGATTTCCTAATATTTCAGAAAGGTTACTGACTTTTATCGGAAAACGTACCTGGTTTTTGTAAGATATGTTACTGGTTGAAATTGGGCACATTAGCTGCCTATTATTTTCCTGGAACGTTTCTGAATCGTTTTTACAGTGCAATAATTTTGGTCATATAGTGTATGTTGCATAGCATTTATTTATATTTGATAGAAAAACAGCATTGTATTCACTATCAATGTTCTTCTGAAAGGTTAGAGAAGTGTAGAGTTCAAAAACATTAAAATTTGTAGCAAGTTGCCTTCTCCCCCCCCCCTTCCTCCTCCCCATCAATATCTAAAAATTACTCGCAAACGATTTCTTTCTTTCTTTTCTTCTTCTTCTTCTTCTTTTTTTCTTATAAAGGCTCGGTTTACAATATTTTCACTTGTTTTATTGGTGAAAAACTAAAGTATTTGACTCACTTCCTGTGCCAGAAAATTTTTTCGCGCTGTAAAGAAATGAAACTAAATAAACACTTAAAAACATAGTATATTACATACGAGTCACACTGCAGATCCTAGACGCAAAGAAACTTTCCGTATTATTGACATTTATTCAAATTACATTTACAGATATAATTAAGATTTTAACTGCAATTAAGTATACTTATAACATGCATTAGTGCATATTTATATTACAAATGGCACCGCGCCAATTTTTTATCCTCCTTCGATCAACTGCTTCGAAATTATCGAAGCATTTGATCAATCGTGTCAACGCCAGATTTTGTTTTGTTATAAAACAAAATAGTTGTGACTTTTGGTTACTCCAGAGATGTTTTTGTTATGAAGTGAACTAGAAAGCAATATTACGGTTTTATTTTTTATTTTTTGTTGATGTGCGAACATATTGTCACATCGTCAGTGATACCGAATAAGGAACTTCGTGTCTCTCGTAATGTAGACAATAATATTTCAGTTAGAATACATTGCATGTCTTTTTTTTTGAGTATACCTATGAACGTCACACATCATGACAAAACAAAAGTTGAGCAAATGATTGTGAGGAAAAAAATTTACAGATAAAACTTTCCGATGCAAAGGGCCGCATGTATGAATTTCGCGGGTCCCATATGGTCCACGGGCCGTAAGTTGATTATCACTGGTATAAATAAAAAAAATACTACGAATTCAGCATGAAATACCAAACCATACAACCTAATACATCCATTATTACAAAATAAATGGAGAAAATCATTTTTTTTTTCAAACAAACCATTCAGCGTGAAACGTAAGCATAAAACGCTAGAAAAACAGTAAGCCATTTCATTTTTCGGTAAAAACAGGAAACACACATTGCCCAAGAAAAAGTTCCATTTAAATAGAAGAGGTGTCAGAAAAAAAAATATTTTCCTGCTCTACACCTTCAAAATTCAAAATGGGTACCCGTTTACCCGGTTATTGAGAGTAAGGGAAAAGTTAGGTGATTGACATTAGAGTTAAAAATTAACTGAGCGTATTTATTAAGTGGGTTTCAGCTCTATTACGGCCTGTCCATGTTGACTAAGCTCCCAATGAAAGCGACTTAAGTTTCTGGATGCCGTGACTTAGCAACCTAGAACCCCTATAACTGGAGAGGTCGACGCATCCGCCATTTTGGGGGAAGCGTACAACAGGGAAAGCTACCTTTATTGGCAATCATTCGCCAAACAGGAAACGAGTATTTTAGAGAGCGAAGGTGAACAATGGCGAAATTCTAGGAACAGTTGGCGTCGTTTCCAGGCTGCCAGTCACTTCGCGGGCTATTAATTATCCATTTCTTTTTTTTTTTTTTTTTTCTGCATCTGCTGGAAATCTGAAGAGCTGAAATCCTTTCTTGGAGCTGTTTGCACAATTAACAGCCGAACAACCACCTATTTGACTCAATTTAACACATGCTAAAAAGAAGTGTAAACATCAACAGCAATGCTACGAAGCACTGGATCAAGTTTGTTCCAAAATGGCGGATGTGTCGGCTCCTCCACTATAGGGGCCTAATAGCAAGAGACTTGGATGCTTGGTCTTACTTGCAATTCTCTCTTAGTTATGGCCATGTTTGGAATATGGAGTATTGCTTCTGGAGCTTACTTGGAAACTCAGAAAAGTGCCGAGCTGTTATAGTAAACCTACATAAGTTTCTTTTGAAGATTCCCGAGGTGTGACTGTCATTAACGAAGGAGATTTCCGAATTCTTCCGAGAAATTACAATACAAAATCAGCAAAGTTACTGAATTTTAGCGAAAGAATTCCTGTTTTTGGCAAGACATGTTACTCGCAGAAATTGGACTCATTAGCTGCCCATTAGTTTCCATGAAACCTGAAGTGTTCTTACAGTGTAATAATACAATAATATTTATTACTTAGTATAAGTTTTCAAGCGTGATATTTAATTAATAAATTAAATATTTAAACCATTTTAAGACATATTCTGTGCTTAAAATATTTATTATTGGCGTTTAATTCATTATTGTTTTGTAAAAACGTGAAAAATATCCATAAAAATGTTCAGGAAAAAAAGTTTAATGACGAAACCCAAAGTTATAATTATTGTGAAATAAAAATTGCATGAGTACCTGGAGGTTATGTTTGCATCTAGAAGCCTTGTAATTTTACCCAGAAAGCAAAAATGGAGTTTGTCGGAAGTAAAAGGCTACTTTTAAAACCTTCGCTGGACGCTATTCGAAGTTCAAAAACTCTTTTTTTTTTTCACATTATGCTGATATTACTTTACACGTATTATACATTCTCGTCAAGTAGAGGGTGGAAGACATGTTTGAATGGGTCTAAATTTGAAACTTTGAGGGGAAAAAATGGAATTTTTAAACCTTATTGAAATAATGTTTGATTAAAGCTTACATGATAATTGAGAAAATTTGCTTTGCAAATGAATATTAGAGTTTTTTGCTTGCTAAAAAGAAGTTTGAATTCTGTGTGTGTAATGTATAACTTTTTTTTAAAAATCAATTAATCATTATGACTAAAAGAAAAAGAGGTCATTACGTATTACGCTATTCTAAAAGGTCCTTACTGATACATCTGTGCAAAGTATGCTTTACGAGGTTTTTGGTTTGTTAAAATGACGCTCAAGTTTAAAATGTGATATTTGCAACTTATTTTTACTTACATAAACATAATGACTAAGAAAAAGGTCACCACTAAGTTATTTCAAAAAGTCCTTATTTATACAAAGTCCACGTTGTTTACGAATTCCCTTATAAATGCCAGAACACGAGCTATTCATCAGAACAACAAAGCCCCGGTATTAATTCAGTCATACCCAGTCAAGTGCTCGCTAATGAATTTAAATCATTTCCTCTTCATTTTTGATCTGACTCAAGTTCATGTTCGGGTCGAACGGAATCAGAGATTAATCCCCTGTCAACTTAGGAAGAAGATCCCCGTGATTTATGGCTCTGCGGAAGTAAAAGAATGCGAAGGAGGTTAATCAGTTTGGGGCGAAGGGACTGGAATTTGCATTGTTTAGAACGGAAGTTTTCTTGACGTCTTAGCAATTCATGTCGAGCCCTGCAAATGTGATCATTAGCGTATTTGTTTTGGCATCAGTAAATGCCTTTGTGACTGGACTCCTTGGGGGTAGATTAAAATATCACTCGAGATAGGACCGTTTTGTTGCTACTTATTGTTATTTAAATTTTCCTGATACACATTTTGTACTCGTTGTGACCTCGTCGTACCTTGACATTGCTTTGTATTGAGTCATCTTGTGTTCCGTTATGCAAATACAAGTTGGGCAATTCTACGGGTAACTGATTGACAATTTCAAAGCAAAACAGTATATAAGAGTAAACATTATATAATATTCATCGTAAAATATGCCTTGCGAAAACGATTATGTTTTTTAAGCTGAGTTCAATGGTATAAAGAGCAATTTCACGGGAACCGACACATATTTTTAAAGCAAAACAGTAAGTGTTTTGAAAATTTTAACGCAAATTATGTATTGTACAAAAGATCTTTGCACCTAGATTATTGTACTTTTTTAGCTGAATTAAATGAATTAATTGAACTCCCAAAATACATTTTGAATGATTTTTTGAAAAAAATTGTTAAAAACATGGTCATTGAAAGTCATTTTAAAAAGTAGCAGGTAGGTGAGTCATTTATTATGCATTTATCTTTTTTTTTTTTTTTTTAATACCAAAAAACTTTTTTTTGGAGTTCAATGATTCCATTATACAGTAAAACCTGTCTACAACGATACTGTTAGGACCTTAAAAAACTATTGCTATAGACAGGTTATCGTTATATACAGTTTGATTATTAAATCCTGAGATCTTGCTGAGAATCGCCGCTGCCAAGGCAAATATCGTTATAGACAGGTTTTATTGTTATACACAGTATTGTTATAGACATGTTTCACCTTATTTAGCTTTCAAAACACAATAATCTAGGACAAAGATCTTAGGTACAATGAATATTTTGTGTTGAATAATATAAAATGTATTCTGTTTTGCCTAAAGGGGTCTAAGGATCATTAACCTTCAAATTTTTCGATTTTCTGGAAAAAATATATATAATATGCATAATTTAATTTTGAATAATTGGATACCTTATTTATTACCATACGCAAAAAACTTTTCAAGTTATCGTGAAAATGCGTGAACTTTCCCCATTGAGATTTATGTTACAGTACAAAATTTTAACCTCTTACAGGTTTTAAAAGATGGTGCTCAAAGCTGAAATAGTGGGCAGTCATCTTTTGGTCGATTTCGAGTGTTTATAGGTTATTATGCTAGAATAGCTAGAAGTTTTTAGTTGAAGTCAAAATATTTAAAATTATTCAATATTATTTAAAAGGACTATTTTATATCTGTATTCGCAATTTCAGCTCCTTTATATATTTTTGTTTAACACTTTTAGGTTGGAATGTTTTGTTGTATCATCAAGGAGAGCTTTTCGATGATCTTTAACAATTTGCAAAAAAAACCGCTTATCGTCCTAATTACTAAAAATCTATGAAATTTTTTAACTGTTAAAAACTTCTATCAGCTTTGTCATTCACCATTATTGATACAGTTTACATTTTTTTCCCCTGCCAATTCTGCAGTTGATATTATGCAGTGTCCGACAGATTAAAATCCCTTATTTGAAGAGGACGCTGTGTGGGTTATAGGGGGGATTTGATGGTTTAAGCAAAGACCATTTGGTAGAAGTGGTATCGACAGATAGCAGTATATGTACCATTTATAGTAGTAGCAATGGCAAGGCGCTGTATGCATCATCGTGTGTTGGGGAGGATTCAAAATGACGGATTTTCTTGTGGTTAGATCCTGTTCGAGACAGAAATAAATGATGTTTGGAATCAAACTTTAGAGCCACAGATAGTGCACTAAAAAATAAAAAACTTTTGTCAGACTTTAAAACTATTACAACGCTGAAAAATGTGGCCACTTGTGTGAGCATCCATCCAAGAATCTTTAAAGTGTTTAGCACTGAAGATAAATTTTAACGAAACGAACTATTTCAAAAAAAAAAAAAAACATCCAAAAGTTCCATTTTTGTTTGAGTGAGTTATTCGATTGGGTTCGAAGACATTTTGTTGGAAAAATAACTTGGGACATTTTTTTAAATGTTATGTTTTAACTTATTTTGTTTCAAATTACGAAAAATATGTATAAACACGATATTAAAGTATTATTATTTTTTAAAAAATGGGCAAATATGAAGCAAAATAGCAAAAAAAAAACGTGTCTTACGCTAACAGTAATGGACAAAATTTGGTTCTTATAACCCATAAATCATTAAAGGAATATATTTGCATGATAGTAGTCTGTTTTCCTGTAAAAGAATCCTTGTTTTACAAAATAGGCCTGATATATATCCGAACAAAGTTATAATATTGGATTTTTTTTAAATAATGATTTTTTTTAAAGCATTAGTACAGAGGAAAATAGCAAACATGTTACAGAAAACTAATTCAAAAAATTTCACATCAATATTTGAATAACGTTTTGAGATATCACTGTTACAGTAAACATCTTTCTTGAAAAATATCATTCTTCAGAAAAGGCATTTAAATGCAACCCTTAGTCTGGAGTTTGTTTTAACGCTCTGGAAGAATGCAGCTAGAAATCCAGTTGTAATTCACGTAGAGTAAAAACTAAGCCGGTTTTGGAAAGCTTATGGATCAGACTACAAAACGGATTCTTAAAAAGAATTACGAATATTTCATCAAAAATGTTGATTTAACTTAGTTTGATATCATAACAGTTACAATATAGTTTAATTACTGTTGACTGCAAGTGCGTTTTCACCATAACTGAGGGACCAACAAAAAAACTAGAAACTGAGAACCTAATTCAATTAAATTATTTTCTCTCGCCTGTTATTTTTTATACTACATTGCTCAAAACAATTAGGGGAGCAAGCAAAAAAGTGAAGAAAACCGTGCGAGACAGCCACGTATTGGCACACAATGGATAGTAAACGCGTTTCAATGCGGAATACAGAAAAAAGACGTAAAAAAAATGGAATTAAGCTTTAATTCTTTGCAAATATGGAAAAAACATGAAAAGATGATTTAGGGCAACAATTTTGTTACATGTAAACGGAGAAAAAAGGTACTGTATAGACATGATACGTAAGTTTTAATTGGGCTTGTGGTCTTCTCGAACAGCTAAGACTGCTGCACGCCTGTTTACCGTGGGTGCGATGAGGTTATCAATCTGACTTTGGGGAATACTCTTCTACTCCTCAAGAAGTGCAATCTCCAAGTCTCGAACAGTAACAGGCGGACTTGGTCGCGCAGCAATGCGTCGTGCGAGCATGTCCCACACATGCTCGACTGGATTCAGGTCAGGAGAACACGTTGGATATTTCATACATTGTATTGTTTCAGCTTCAAGCATGTTCTATACCAGACGAGCTCTATGCGGTCGGGCAATATCATCCTGGAAAACAAAGGAACCTCCAATGGGACCAGCGTAAGGGATGACATGAGGTTGCAGTATCTCGTCTGCATACCTTCGACCCGTCAAAGTAGCATTCCGAATGATATGCAGGTCCGCACGTCTGTCTATGATAATTCCACCTCATGCCTTCCAATCATCTCATCTGTAATGTAAACTTTCACGAATGAATACGGGTCTATTTTGATTGCCCCTGTCCCACCATACCAGAACACGTCGGATCTCACATTTCAGATTGATTTGGGACTCATCTGTAAACAGCACTGGCTCCAATCATGTTCAGCAGCTCATCTTCTTCAGTTCGCACGGGGCGTGGGGTCAACGGAATGTAGACCATTGGCCAACGTTTATAGAATCTTCCCTCATAAAGACGATTACATACTGTTTGGCTGGACATCCGTCGTCCTGTTGCCAAGAGCAACTGTCTTTGCAGCTGCGTAGCATTCTCTGTTCTGTTTCGACGGGCTATTAACAGTACATACCGGTCATCAGTTGCTCGAGTGGTGTGTGGCCGACCTTGCCCTGGTCGACGTCCAACATTTCCCGTCTCTTGGAATCGATTCCACAGCCTTGCAACAACACTTCTGGAGACTCCAACAGCGTCCGCGGCACTATGTTATGTCTGACCGGATTCCAATCTGCCTATAACAAACCATGTCATGGATTCCGGTAAATCATGTCGTTGAGACATTCTCAAGTAACCTTGTCCCAAGAAAAAATACTGCGCAATCGAATTTCACAGTTACGGCAACAACACAGACGTTTCTGCAACATCCCGATTTCTGTCCGTATCTCCTTTTTCTGGTTTTTGACGCCATGAACACTGAATTGCATATGAAGTTTTCTTCTTCCGTTTCCTGGTAGACTTTAAATTATGGATTATTCATTTTATGTTACTTATTAGTACACATCTTTGCGTAATTTTGTTAAAACCATGTGCTCCCCAAATTGTTTTGAACAATGTAATCAACTCACGCAGATTATATCCATTTTTTAAAAAGAGGAAGGAAATGAGAAAAGAAGTTTGTAAATAATTTTACTTTAAGGTTATTAAAGTAAATTCCTTTCAATTTTGATCTAAAGCATATCTTTTTCTTACTAATCCAGGAGCTTCTAATTTCATTTTAAGTAAAAAATCCTCTCTGCTGGTTAGTACATTAAAAGTTTAAGTGTGCGGTTATTATTTATTTTTCAGCTCTATGTTTGTGAATAAAACGAGCTGAAGTGGGCCTCACATGATTTCCTTTTACGTCAATTTAATGTTATTTTCCCATTATTGGTAATTTTAATGTGATTCAATAGTTTACTCTCTAATATCACCAACAGTGCCCAAATTAAAACCAGATTTGAAAAAAAAATCGCCAAATTTGTCGCCAAGTTGGCGGCAAAACTTGGCGACCAAGAGACTGGCGAAAAATTACCAAGTGTCCGCCAAATTGTTACACCACTTGAGTTTACATCGATATTAACATGGATTCCCCCCCCCCAAAGGGGCAAAAGACCCCCTTAGAAACTCCCGAATGCTACCAAAAGGGGAGGTACACAACTAGATACCACTAGGAGTCTACGTACCAAATTTCAACTTTCAAGGACATACCATTCTTGAGTTATGCTACATACATACGCACATCCGCACATACGCGCATCCGCGTATACGCACATTCGCACATAAGCACATACATACATACGTACAAGCAGACGTCACGAGAAAACTCGTTGTAACTAACTCGGGAATCGTCAAAATGGAGACCTATCCACGTGTGGTCGAGTCGAAAAGCAAACTCAACATTCATTCGGGGTGAGCAAAGTATTAATTAAGGTCGTTTTTTGAATGAAAATTTTTCCGCGAATACAATACTTCCTTTTTTGTAAAAGGAAGTAAAAGATCAATAATCATTCTTTAAAAAAAAAAAAAAAAAAGCAGCCAACCAATGCGTCTATTTTGTGAAATTGCTGAAGCTACGAAATCTTTGTTATGCCTTCATTAAAAGATGGTATATGGAAGGGATTTACCAGAGTGGGAAATGTGAAAGGCGCCGCGAAGAATCCATGGTATCAATATTAATATATACACATTATAGTGATCCATCAGGAAATCAGAGTGCCATGTGAAAATTCTAGCTCTTCAAACAATGCCGCAAATAGTATAAGTTTGATGACACTCGGTATAGGCGGTGTGTTAAAAGTCTGGTTCAGTTGTGCACTTGTGCAAAAAGAGATGGCAGCACTAAGTAATGGTTTTAAGTAAAAAAAATAATTCATTTAGTGAGCAAAAGATAAAATGCTAAAAATAAGTAACTTACATGCTGGACTGAAAACTGAACACCATTAAAAATTTACAGTAATTTTTCACAACACTCCTGATTTAATTTTCCGTATACATTCCTCTGTTTTATGTCACTTGTGTTTCGCAGTCAAAATAGTTCCTTAAAGTCATTATAGATGGCAGCACCAAATTACGAGACGATGCACTTACAAATATTTCACAAAAGTAATCTGGGAGGGAGGGGAGAAACCAGTACCTCTGTGCTGGAAATAACGTGATTAAACACACAGAAACTTCTGAAGTATTTCACATCTTTTTTTTCTATTGAAACTAAGCTAACCTCATGGGCAGAGTTAGACTTTGGAGGTTAGTGAGGCTGAGCCCGAAGGCCGACAGTTTGGGGATCGGGCAAGTTACCCCCCCCCCCCCTTCAAAAACATTTTGAAGAAAAACATTACTGTGTGTAATTTGTTGCTTTTTTTATGTGCTGAGTATGAGTATGTACCATTGCTCCCACTCCCTTCCCCGGAAAACTTTGTGTGTATGTGTGCAGCAAGTTCTAAAAGTATATTAAAACCGTTTGATATTGGTAACAGCCAGTGAAGTCTTTCACTTTTTCGACTTGAGATTTTAAAAATTGAAACTGTTACCTTTGCCTATCTTCCTGCAACTTTTCGATCAATTTTTTAACACCGAGAAAAAGAAATAAGAGTGAAGTAATAAAATGTATGTTACTTTAATACGGAAAAATGCTGTGTGGTATATTTATTTCTTTTTGAAGTAAGGCTTTAAGTTACAAAGGTTACAAAAGTCCCTACAAACGGAAATACAGTATACCCTCGTTTTACGCGGGTTTATTTCTCGCGGTTTCGATTATATGCGGTTTAAGATTTGACACTTTTATTTTATTTTACGCGGATGAGTTTCGGTTTTACGCGGATGCAGAAATGCAAACAGATAAAATTTTCCCTTCTTTCAAAATCCTAACTCCCAGATATTGCAGATTACGCGTAATCAACTGCATTTTTGAGTGCTAATAATCGAGCTTGGGCCACTGGAGAAATTTTATCCGAATGGTTCCAGAGCTCTTTCCAGAAGTAAAGTTATTAAACTCACACAGTTCAGAACTCACTGGAAGAATAGCTTTAAGGAGTGACAACAGATACCAAAACCAACGGCACTACCGACGTCGGTAACGCACAACAAGAAACGTACACAATGAAAATTTTGGGCCATTCCTAGACAATAGAAATGATCATTCTGATTTGTTAGTGAAGGAAGATTCTATCATGGAAATGACGCAAATGATCATGCATGCGTTTATGCTCTGCGAAGAATTAAAGAGAAAAATCCCTAATGACCGCCCAAAGACTATCATAGCCAGGTCGTCTATTTAAGCAGAACATGAAATTAATTTATGTTTTCTTTACGCATGTTGTGCATAAAAGTCGATATAAGTACACATTAAACTTATTATACAATTCATTCACTAGAATGAAGTATTTTGTTATCTATGGAACCAAATACCTATTTAAACACTAGTATTAAATCTCAATTTACGCGGCATTTCCGTGGAACGTAACACCGCGTAAAACGAGGGTTTACTGTATAGACTTTCTTTTGTGACGTTAAAAAACGGTAAATGGGGGGGGGGTTGTCAATCTTTGGTGCTGTTAGGAAAAGAGGACTAAAAAGGAAGATTCCGAGAATTTTCAAAACTGACAGAAACATGCAATTTTCGGTAATAATAGGGGAAAGGATGGATGGTGTTCCATCCCTTTTTCTTTAAATTGATGTTAGTTTTAAGCTTTCTTAGGGGATCTTGGTAGTTTGGAGACCTTCCTCCCCCATTTTCAAGCTGAAGTCTAAAACACGCATTTTTCAGTCTGTGTTTGATAACGAACGGAAAAAAAGAAAAAAAAAAAGGTTCAATTTAGATATTTTCTCTGAACCGAAAGACGAGTTTATACTGTGAGAAGAGAGGGTTTAAAGTCGCTCCCAATGATAATAAGGAAGACAAAATTTCAAACTCTGTGCGCAAGGGGAAGAAATGATAGGGATCCCCCCCGAAAAATTTTTAAATCGATAGTTTAAAATGCAATTTTGCTCTATCTTTGAAATGTTGGACGAGAGATGGAAGGGGGTGAGGCACAGGATCTGCTTCGAAAAATGCTTAGAATCGAAATCTTGAAGACACAGGCGTTAACTAGGGCTGCAATTTGTGAAATATTTTTGATTCAGGGAACATTTTTTAAATTAAAAGTCCTAAACATTCATTTTTCGCTCTAATATGTTAGAGAAATTGATCGAGACAGTTTTCAGGTTTTTTTCGATACTGAAGCTTTTTAAAAACATAATTTTTTGTCTATATGTTTAGAACGCAAGGGAAACGCGTAGGTAGGGGAATGTGGGGTGAAGTGAAATGGTTTAGGTGACCGAGCTTTTTCAAATTGAAAAAAAAAACATTATTTTGAAAACTATAGTACATAAAGAAAGATCGTTCTATTTTATGATAAAACACATAGAAACAGTATTTTGTAATTTATGGCAATAAATTTGAGCCTTCAAAACAAAAGTGGAAATTTTTCATTTTTTCCCCCATCGGATAAAGTTAAAAATCAAATTATTTTCTAATGAAATATTTTTTATTCAATTTTAGAAAATATTTTTTAGGAAATGAATCAGTAAATAAAAAGTCAAATAAGCAACTGAAAAGATACTGAAACAAAAAGCGGAAAGTCAAATTTGTTAATTTATGTGTGAAGAAAAATAAATGAACAAGTAAAAGAGTAAATGAATTAGAAAATAAGTAAATGAATGAATAAATCAGTGAATTACTAAATGGAGGAATGTAAATAAATGAATTAATAAATGAATACAAAAGTGATTTAGTAAATGAATGAGCGTGTAAACAAAATAAAAGTATTTCACTTTCCCCATCCATTTTGCCCCGCATGTATTTGACTGATTACAGAAAATATTTAAAATACAAATGAGCTTAATATTAACTAGATAAATATTACCCAGAGTATTAGGAGTACTCAATTTAAGTTATTGTTTTAAACATTTAAAATCTTATCATTTTAGAGTAACAAAAGTGAGTTTTGACTTCAGACAAAATATTACAAATTGAGTATCATTTTTTTTTTAATTGCATGTATAATCATATGCTTTAATCTTCGGTGGTATTTTTTTACTGACTTGAATAGATTATATGTGCTACTGTATTGTTAAAATATTACCGGCAAGGCGACGCTAAAAGCAGAGTAAATTTTTCACTATTTCACTTTGCCCCACATTCCCCTACTTTCCTTTGGATAGTTTCCGGATTTGAAGGCCTACAAAAATTGGAGATGACGAGGTTATCGAGGCAGCTCAGGTGCTCTGCCCGGAATTTTTTAGAATAAGGCTCTAAAAACGCATTTTTAAGCTATCTTTGAGCAGTTTACGGAAGGAGTGATATATTCTGAAGTCCTGAAGGCATAAATTGGGAGGAAAGAAAGAAAGAAAAATCATTTTTTAAGCTCTATTTGACGATGTTAGACAAGCCAGTGTAATAGAGCTACCTTCTAAATTAATATCCAAAATTGTTTTATTAGTCTCTGTTTGGCTAAGCTAAGGACTTCGTAGTGAAGTCCTGAAAAAGTAGTTTTCAGTTATTTTAGACCAGTTTTTCTCATAAAGGGAAGTCATGTTTGTGTGTCACCCTCAAAGGTTGCTGCCCGGACACGAGCTTAGATCAAGCACTATAAACAATAACGAGCAAAATAGGCAGAGCATGAGATAATAGGAAAACCATCGTAGAAGTTTTTTTCTGAGCAAAATTGTTTTTCAATTGTTATGAATATTGTATTCTTATATTAGGGGGCTAAGCCCCCTTGACAGCTTGTTGATTCCCTCAAAGAAAAAAGTACAAGCGAGATTTAAAGTCTACATATAATTATTTCTGTCCTTCGATAAATAATACTCTCATAACAATTGAAAAACTATTTTGCTCAGAAAAAAACTTCTACGATGGTTTTCCTATTATCTCATGCTCTGCCTATTTTGCTCGTTATTGTTTATAGTGCTTGATCTAAGCTCGTGTCCGGGCAGCAACCTTTGAGGGTGACACACAAACATGACTTCCCTTTATGAGAAAAACTGGTCTAAAATAACTGAAAACTACTTTTTCAGGACTTCACTACGAAGTCTTTAGCTTAGCCAAACAGAGACTAATAAAACAATTTTGAAAATGTTGAAAAAGTGAAAATTAAGTACGGGAAAGTTTGGGGATGGGGAAAATGTGAATTGGTCGGTCTCTCGGTCTGTCTGTAACACCAGCCCCCTTCCTCTCCCTCCAATAACTTTTAAATTTACAGATATAAGAAACTTTTTTTTTTTTTTCACGGCGTATACACTTTGTTCCCATATTTTACTTTTTGATTTGAATAATTTTTCTTTTAATTTTAAACGGCTCAAAAAAAAAAAAAAAACAAACCCTTAACGTCAACGCTTACGGGGAAATTTAAAATAATGTAGATTCCAAAATTTAGGGCGGATTTGCTTCAAAGAGACTATGTTGAAAAACGTTCTTAATAAAGATTTTTCTTTTATGTAGCTGTCTTAAGGGTGTTTTTTGAAAAATTAAAGTTTTTAATATTACCAATGACACGAAAAATGATTTTTCGGCAAAATAGAAAAATGAACAAATTGTGAAGATTTTGAATACATTCTCAATTTTTGGTTTCAAGAAACAGAAGAAAAAATTTGTTTTTTCTCTTTTCAGTTTGAAATAGGGTTGGTTGGGGTAAGTGAGACCCCTTTTGAAACAGTTTGTTTTTTAAAACCTTATACAAAAGTTTAAAAAAAAACTTATTGTCATACCTATTGAACGAAAGTTCATCATTATTTTCGATTGTAATGCTTTAAATTTTCGTCTAGATTATATTTTTAAAAAAATCATATGATTGTCCCACTTACCCAATAAAAAGGGGGTAAAAGGGTTCTACTTGATCAAGTGAGTAAATTTTCAGTAAGCATTATTTCTTTATAAATGTAACCATTTATGAGATATTTACTGTTTTTAAAATCTGTATCACGTGAAATTTTAAAACAAAAAACAAAGCAATCTCATTTGTGAAGTTTATTGGAAACCTATATGTATATATTTTACTTTTACATATAAAGGTGTGTTGAATAAACGCAATACAGTTGATTGAGAAAAATGTAGCTAAAACTATAGTTAAAAAAAAAAGGAAACACTAAATAGCTGCGTGTATGTAAAGTGGGCTAAGGAAGAACCATTTTCACTTCATTCTCAGTAATTAATTCCAATTTCATCTGTGCCAGGAGAATAAAAAGTCTCACTATTTCTAATCGTTCTTGAAAATTCAACAGTATTTTTTAATTTGTATTATCAACTTCCAACATTAGACCTACTTAAATCTGTATAGTTTTCTTTCATGTAAGTTTCACAAATACATAATCACCAGCTTTAGCAGTTTTTATAGATGAACTATAAATTCCTACTTGGCCATCATAGTTGCCTTGTATTTCACTAATACAAATATTTCGACCCATTTGCTTTTGATTTTCAAATCCTAAATATTATTGGGGGATCCACTTACCCCGTAATAATGGGACCCACTTACCTCACAGTAAGGGGGAAACACTAACCCTTTTTAAATTAAGGGGTAAGTGGAACCCCTCCTTTTAAACAGTCAATAATAAAATTTCATTCAAATATTTTTATTACAGTATGCACTTTAAGGTAAACTATATGGAAAAGTTTTATGATCATAAAAAAAATATAAGAAAACTAACCTGGAAACTTTTCTTTGAAAAACGTTGCTATAAAAATCTCGCAAAAAAAAATATTTTTCCGAGTTTATTTTTATTTTTATTTTATTTATTTTTTTATTTTTTTGACTAAGTTCTATGACCTAAAAAAAAATCCACGAAACCCAAATAAATGCAAAACCAATCTCTGTGATGAAGTATGACATGATCAGTGTAAAAAGTATAAAAACCATATCCATATTTCAATTTTCATGGGGTGACCCACTTCTCGAACCTACCCTATCAGATGCCGTAGATTTAATATTGACGCTAGGCGCAGATAAATAAGTCTGAATCAAAGTGAAAAAAATTCAAAGGGCAAATGTTTTTAACAGGGCTGTGGAGTGGGAAATATATTACTTACTATTTTATCTGACTTAGCAGCAATTTTCTTCGTCTGTGGTGTCATTTTCTTGGAATAATTGAACACTACAGGACTATTTAAATTGTCCTATATGACCCAGAATTTTTTTTTTTGCCCTTTTGGGTGCATTATGAAAAGTACTCAGCATTTTTTTTTTTTTTCAATTATGTAATAACTTATTTGTTACATCAGATGAACGAGGCATATTTTACTAGTAGAAATCAGTTTAAAAGACTAAAAAGGGATACTTGACATAATTTGTAGACTTAGCTAAGTTAGAGAATATTGATTAGGTACTAGAAAGTCAATGTTGATTCGTTTAGTTATGATCGAAACGTCATGTTTATCAATCGTTTGTTAATTTAGCTTATGTTTTATTATTGATACTAAAAAAGTAGATTTGAGTAAGAATGGTAAACAAATTAAGCATGGTCAAATGTTCTCATAAGTAAAATTAATTTTTATTTGAAGAGTTATGACCACATTTTCTTGAAAGGAACTTATATATATTAATTAAGGGGGGGAAAATGTAAATATATGATTGAGAAAAAAATCCTAAGAAATAAGTATATAAAAATAAAACTAAGGTCTGATTTTAAAAAAAAAAGCAACGTCAGGACTTTAAAAAAAGAAAACCTCCAAAAAAAAAAATAAATAAATAAATAAATAATAATGCAAAGGAATTTTCCTGTTGGTGACTAACACTTATTAGCATAATAAATTCCGCTCTAAATTTAGGCTTGGAAAAAATGTGGTGAGGATGTCTTTGATAGATGTTATTTTCAGAGTTTATCTGGAACATCAATTTTTTTTTCATAATAACTATACAAGACGAACCTGATTATTACTGGTTGGGTGCCTATAACTAGTCATTTACCCTCGTATTTCATAACTCACTAATTTAGCTATCACACTACAGCAGTGTTTCATCACTCGTACACAATAACTCAGTAAAATACCTACGTTGCAGAGAAACAATTTTTAACAGTTTTAGAACTTGAAGTGTGTCAGAAACTGACTTTAAATGCGAGATATATACTATTCATTTTTCTCAAAGTAGGATATTACAACTTCAATATCATTGAGGAGCAAATTTGGTAACTTAACCGTATTTAAATCACAATTAAGATCAAAATAATATGCATATATACACATTGAATTGAATACACATTGTCTCTTTTAAGTTATATGCTGTTTTAATTGTATCAGGCTTATATTTCACTAAATTTTGCAATAAAATGAAGTTAACTCTAATGCTGTAGATAAATTTATCTTAAAACTGAAAAAACACAATGTAGATGGCAGCACATGATAATTTTGACCCAATTTATTAATTTAATACCCGTTAAAAAATTTAACAGTTAAAACTAAATTAATGAGAAACAGTGTGTTAAAGAAGCGTTGCTTACAACGCCGATACACATATTGCAGTAATTTGTAGTTTTTTCTATTTGACGCTGTAATTCCTTAGTTAACTTTTATGGACAAAGATGCATTCAACTTAATTCAATTTAATTCAATATAAACATACATGAAACCTCTTCAGAAAAAAAAGTTAATGAAAATAAATACACATTTTCTATCTGGAAAAGGAACATAAGTTTAATGTCTTGCAATTTTTAAAGATGTAGTCATTACCATTAAGAAGTAGAAATGTCGTCAAAGAACAATGATGATTGTATTCAAATAACTTAATTGGTCAGATAAGATGTATTAAACTACTGATTTAAAAATGAAAAAAAAAAAAAAAAAAAAGGTTAAAGTTATGCAAAGGTACTTTCCGAGTCAACATCTTTTTTTTTTCCTCTCAAATTTTCTTCCTGTTTTATTTGATTTATTAATAAAGCTGAAAAGTAGAAGCAGCATTTCCCCCCCCCCCCCCGGTTATAGTGCGCGAATGCTTCGTACTTTCAATTCCGTAATAATACTGAATACTTATAACATTTTAAAAAATTATTTTCAATCTTTCTTTCTTTGTTTCTTTATTTTATTTTATTTTTATTTTATTTATTCATTTATTTATTTTTTTGCTCAATAAACCTGCACGGTTTTGACCTTTTTGCCCGTAATCTTTAATTTGGAAATATACTTTTTATATGTTTAAGAATAAGGAACGATATAAAACGTTTTTCTTTTTTTTTTCGGCTGGAAAAATTTTTGTATCGAAAAAGTTATGATTTTTACGCGCTGCGGGTGTGACCGTACAGTCACACTCAACATTTTGTTATTATGTATTTTTATTACTATGCATTGTTATTATTATCATTCTTTTGCTTTATGTGTGCAACAATTTGCCATATTTCTCATGCATTTTCCATCATAGCCCCTTGCTAAATTAATATTTCCCCACATTCTCGTAGTATATATGTCAAATAATTTAAAGATATATAATACTAAGATAGCTTTAGGAATGCTTTCATGTGTAATTATTAGCGAAGCGGAAACGTTGCCTATATAATATGGTTTCTAATCAAAATCAATCATGTCTACTTTCCCATAAATCAAAATGTGATGTAGACTTTCATCCTGTAGTTACCTCCCATTACTAAGAGCTTTAAGCCGAAGCCATCCGTTAATATTTGGCAGTATTTGTACGGTAGACGAAATAATAAGGTTATCCGTCGAAATTTGATTTAGGGATTTTAACTGTTTAAAAAGTTTAATTAGTCAATGCTTTCTTATTATTTACTACTTATAAGTGTTTTGAAAACAGGTGACTACATTTCATATTGCCTTTCCTTTTTAGCAAATTACGTATCGTACGGTGGCAAACACTTGTGACACATCTCAAAAATCATTAATTTCTGCTAGTTGTCAAAAATATCTCAACTATGTTATAAACGGGGTGAAGTAGATGAAAATTATGCAAAAATATTTCATATCTGGGATCCAATGTGCATTTTTACGTTGAGATAGCACATGGTTAGACAAGTCTAAAAAGTCTGATGCACATTTTTTTCTTTCCGTCTAGCGGCGTTGATGACGAAATCAATATGGCTGCCAAATTTTTTTGAGAGGATTATACAAGTCCTTATACAAATCGATTCTGTATTTTGATATTTATATAACCGATAAATAAGCATTGTTCTTAAAGCTTTAGCTTTGTTTTACGTGTTAGAGTTCTCTGAAAGAAATTACATTTTTTGTAATTATTTGGACTCATTATGGAGGGATTTGTGTTACTTTAAAATTAATGAAATTAAAATTAAAAAAAAAAGTTGTGACACATTGTGTTACTTTAAAATTAATGAAATTAAAATTAAAAAAAAATTGTCGCACTTTGTAAAATAATTTTAAACTAAAGTGGAATAAAAATTTAAATTTTTTGCACTTTAAACTCAAGAAGATTCACAGATCAAAATTGAGCAGCTTTCAAGATTCGAGTTATTTACTTGAAATTTCACAGCTCGAAATGGGGTAGTTCTTAACGCCTAGATTAGTCAAAAGAAACCAAACGAGATTTAGTCCATTAGATGTTCATCCTGGAATAATTCTCAATTGTGCAAATTTGTGAGTAGGAGGTCTCTGAATTTTAGCTAGATTTTAAAAGGACCAACCCCAACTTGCGGAATCAAAAGAAATTTAGCAGATGTTGATTTTTGCCAATATGTTTGCACTTGCGTGACATTTTGACGCAAAAATTTGCTTTTTACCCCCCAAATTTCAAAATTTGACTTTTAACTGTGAAACATACAAATATAGGGAATCGTTGCGTATCCTTATGTTAACAGTAGCTACTAGTAAAATGCACTAACCAGATATTGAATATTTATGTATCCAGTGGAGCCAATCAGCAACAGCAAGGCTGTACCCCTCGCCTTAAATGCCACAAAGATCCCGCCAAGAATGAGACCCTCAATCCAAAACAATCCCTTCCCCGCCCCCGCCTCCTCAGGTGAACACTTTGGATCACGAACCTGAACGAAGAGTGCAAATCCAATCATTGGCCAAACAAAAGCTTGGGCAAAAATCTCAAGTCACGTGACTAACAACGACGAATGGTTGACACATTTTGCGTGAAATTAGCGAAAGATTCCTGATTTCTTTCAATGCTTTTCTTTAAATTGTTGGTGCAACGTTTTGTATGTTAACGTGATAACGAGATATATCTGTTAGAAAAAAAATGTGCACTTAACGCATAACGATTTGTACCTGTTGCGAGCGTGACAATAAAGTCACATGCCTCGCAAGTTAACTTGTTAACACTTAGTGTCTGTAATGTATGTTTTTATCTCATCCAATGTTTTAAATGTTTCTTTTGGAACTTCCATTAACAATTGCTATAAAATTTGCGGTAAAAAACATAAAAAAAATGATTAAATAAAATAAACTAGTGCAATTCAATAACCTCAAAATATATTATCTAAAAGCAAACTTTTTATTCAGTTAAATAAATTTAAATTATTGATCGAAGCTTTGCTATTGGCAAATTGTAAATCATATAGCCTTCGTTGCTCCTAAACATAAACATCGAGTTTTAATGCAAGCAAATAATACCTTTATAAAGAAAAATGGGTAAAATTCATAATTAGAGCTAGGAAAAAAAGTGATTTATTATTTTTTTCTTTCATTATTCAGTCAAACATTTTATTAAATTTTAATTAAAGAAAAAAACGTAATTACTAAAACAGACGTAAAAAAATACCTTTCTCGTAATTAAAATGCTGATGGTTGAAAGATGAGAAGACAAAGTGAAAAAAAAAATAGATTTTTTTTGTTGTTAGAATAAACAATAAACATATAGTAGAAAAGAAAATAATTTTCTTATTTCACAGTTATGGAGTGCATTCCTTTAAATATTGAAAAGTTAATTATCAAGATAAATTTTTTTTCATAATTTTTTTTGAATTAATTTAATCAATGAAAAGTTTTATGAGGGGTTAAATTCCGACAAATAAGTTTTGAAATAATACTTATAGTAATGTTCTTAAATGTAATAATCTTGGAAATTTAGTAAAAGTAGAATTTTACACAAAGGAAGCCTATTAGCTACTCTAATGTTTTAATCAAAACCTTCTTTGTAATTATTAGTTTCTAGTTTTTTCTACAAATTCCAATCTACTCCACCTTTACAGTTAAAATTAATGTTTACCCTATTATTATTTTAAATCAGTTTACTAACTATGGCAAATAAAATAAAGGCCTCAATATTTTAAAGAAGTTTATTCAAATTATTCAGTAGTATAAAATTATGCATTATACCAGTGCATAATGTCAAGCAATTAATTTGAAACATGCACCACTCTTTCTTTGTCTAACTCTCTACTCTGGAGGCATGAAAAATAGAAAAAAGATAATATTTTAGAAGTAATTTGTTGAAAGAATGAATTTATAAATCCTTCAGTATAAATTCAAAATATTTTCATTCTTTTGTGTAACGTATTTCGAGTTTTAGTAGCGATAAATAGCATAAGACCCAATTTATACAATGGTTATCATTTATCTCTGCAATTATTTAAACATCATCCCACAACACCAGAGAAAAAAAAACAATTTACATATTTACTTAGTTTACATTAAAAGGCAAAACTTCAGAAATTGTTAATTCGCCAGTAAGCCAGTCGTAACAATATCATTTGAAGATACTTTTTTGAAAATAGGGATCAGTCTTTTCATTTTAATGAAAATGCTGAAAGGTACATATTTTTAGTTTGTTGATGTAAATAATCCTAAATACATTAATTAATCTGAGTAATATATTTTAAAAGGCAGTCATCTGGAGGCTAATTGATTGAAAGTTTTCCTTGTTTCACCAGTTATTTAATGTGTTTTGCACATGTTAAGGTTTTTTTTTTTTTGGTGATATTGGGATGGTGGTTTTTAATCGACATATTTATCATTTTAGTAACCCTATGGTCGCTACCGATCGCTAAATTTGCTCTTTATTTTACATTCTAAAACAATCCCCGGATATTTGGAAAAGCTTTTCATACAACTTTAATTACCGATAACTTGTGCTCTCCCTTTAAAATCTTAATGAAACTAAATATATTAATTATTGTAAGGTATATATTTTTAATAAATTAATTTATTGAAGCCGTATCTTGATTTTTAGTGGAAAATGTTTTACCATTTTCTTAATATATTTCATGCACGTTAAATTCTTTAATTGAGTTTTGGAGAAGGTGATTAGAAGGCGATTGGAAAATGAATTTTTAATCACTAATTTTATCGTTTATTTGTGATGCGGCCGATCGCTAATTTTGCCATTTATGTAAAAAAATAAATAAATAAAAACACACACACACACGCGCGTATCCTTTCTCGGTAATTGGTTTCCGTGAATTACGAAATCCTAAACACATTAACAAATTCAAGTAACATATTTTAAACGGCGTGTTTGGCTCTGTGGTAGAAACTTCGCTTCATATACCGCATATCGTGGGTTCGATTGCCATGGGTGTTGTTTCCTCTCTACGTGCCGCAAATATATCGTGAGCTTTCTGTAATTAAATTTAATTCCGGCCTTTCAAGGCAATGGCACTCTACTTTTCCGTAGCGTTTATTAACTATGAAAACAATAAAACAAAATAATTTTTATCAAATAGCTCATAAAAGTTTGATATTGATTTCGGAAATACGATTTTTCAGAAGGAATTTATTTTATTTCGTTCACATTTAAGTCATTGAAATCATGTTAAGTCTTTAAAATCCACCTAAAATTGGGAAAATGTTTCATAACAACTTTAACTACCACTAATTTAAGTTTGCTCATAGGTATTAAAATTAAGATATAGAGAATCCTTTACCGTGCCCAAATTCTATATCGTCCAGCATTTCGACTCCTAAATTATTCTCTTAAAACGCATTCGTCAACATCAATTACGCGCTTGCGTATCATTTCCGCGTAAGTCGTTTCCGTGACTTATTTGACTCATTTGCCCGTTCTGATGGGTCACGTGTTTCACTTACACAACCACGCCCATTCAATTCCAGACGTTTTGGATAAGGTGTGTTTAGGGACAGAGGCAGCAGATTTCAGTAGTTAATGGTAGCTAGGTAACAGTCCAAACAAGTCGTTCTTGGAATCAATGACAATCAGCTTCAAATAACTGGAAATGCTACGGGCGATACAGATTGTGTTCAATTAAAGTTTAGAACTATGTGCAATGACGGATGAAAAATATGTTATAGAGAAACACAAACTACATCAGAAGCAACAAAAAATAGCAATAAAACAAATAAATGAATCACGAAAAAACAATATACAGTAAACTCCCGATTATCTGCGGTATTGGGTGGCATGGTAACCGCGGATAAGCGAATTTGCGGATAATCAGTAAACTTGATAAAAACGATGCTAATATATGCAACAGCTTAAAAATTTTGATAAACATTGCATACATTTAGGCTACAGCTAAAACTATAATGGTGATGTATTTAAAAGCTAAAAAAAGGAGCGTTTCAGTTTGCAAACGGATTACACACATACTCGAGCAAATCGTGCAAACTGGTTACCTGGCACAGATGAAACTAGATGGTACCAAAAAAGCACAGGGGAGGGGGTGAAGACTTTTTTAACACTGGTCCAGTCACTTGTTTGCGCTTTTAATTTGTTTAGATCTAAACTTTAGTAAGTATGGTAGATCTAAAAATTACTAAGTAATATAGATCTAAAGAAGTAAGTAGTGTTGTTAGATGTGAAAATCAGGTTTAACTAGTAAGATTTCAGGTGCTTTGGAAGGTGTAATATCATTGGAAGGAAAAGGGAAGAAATAAATAAGTATTTCTAAAAATAGATTTTGCACTTGGAAAGTTAAAATGTTGTTAATCAATGTTAATCATTGCCGATAAAAATTAAAGAATCTTTGATAGTGTAAAAGTTTACGGAAAGCCGCCCGCAGATAATCGGAAGTTTACTGCTGTGTGCCTTCTCTGCCTGTTAAATATGCAAAACTTTGTTTTTATGTAGGTGATTCTTCAAAATCCTAACAATATGGCTTCCAGAACGAATTACAGAAGAATTGCCTAACCCACTCCACAAAGTTTGTTAGTTTACAGTTGTCAGAAATAAATTTCCCAATGTGTTTCTATTCATATGAGAACAATAACGCAGCAATTTTAATGTGAATATTCCACGAATTAAATTTGACTATAAAATGGTGCATGCTTAAAGGCGTAAAACAATATTATTTTAATTTATTTGATAATACAAGATCAGGCTATTAATTTCCAGGACTGACATTACTGCAGGAGAACATTAAGCCGGAAGATGGCGCTAAGGATTGCATATTGAAGAGCGTTTTCTTGCGCAAGTGCAGTGCAATCAGGGCCATTCTGAAGTAAGTAGTTCTCATGGGAAGGCGCAGTAAAACGTTGCTCTCAAATTTCTGTCGTTCGAAGTGAAAATGAAGCAAATAATTACGTTGAATTTCGCTTCAACTTATGCAAGAGATCTGCAGAAACGTACGAAATGTTGAAATAAGTTTAATGCGAGGAAGTTTTAACCCGCTCAAGAACTTTTGAAAGGTTTAAGCACTTTCGAGACGGGAGTGAAAGAGTCGATGATGATCCACACACAGTTCGGCAGCAGTCCGTACGCACGCTTTGAGCAATTGAAAAAGTTCGCATTATGGTGACAACAGGAAGTGAAGAACTACGTTTTAATGCGCCTTTTTAACGAGAACCACATACTTCAGAATCACGTCAATTGCCCTGCTCATGAGCAAGAAAACGCTCTTCAATATGCTATCATTAGCGCCATCTTCCGACTTTTCGTTCTCTTACAGTTGCACCAGTCCTGGAAATTATTAGAAAGACCTTGTATGAAAATCGATATGGATAATTTTTAAATTGGTTCCAGCGTTTTCGTGCCACTTTCCTGGGCTGTGAATAAGTTCATTTATTACAGATAAAGAGCATTAATTTAAATCTGCTGTATAGCAACACTCTCTATTCCCACCATTTTGTTGGGTTCTAAGAGTATTTTCTAGTTATGATTTGCCTAGCGAATTTATTGTAATTTTTAAGTTAAAAACTGAAATATGCAACATTTTTAATGTCACTCTGTTGTACAACATTTCTGTTTTATGTGAGATGTTTTTTTCTTTTTAATCTTGTTCTGCGTTGTGCAAATTAGTTTAATAAATAATAATTTAATTTTTTCTTGTCTCAAATATAATTCGGGCCTTGGAAACTTTATGTAAATAAAGTGTCTCGCTCCTGGTGAAAAAAAAAGTCACTATTCTGGCATTTTCTTTTATTAAGTTCCTCATAGAGAACTCAGTATTTTTTTTTATTTTTAAATAAGCATTTTTATTTTTGAAGAATTTCTAAATTGGAAGTAATCAGGTTTTTGAAAACTACCCACATATTCAACTCCGCCTCGCGTAAGCGTAAAATGCAACATATGATTTCTAATTGCTGATGCACTTGAAAATGAAGCTGATGTTTAAAATCCCTCTATTTTAAACATCGATTATTTGACGATCGATTTTAAAACGAATTTCCAATTTGTTCATTTTGAAAAAAGCTTAGCTTCCTTAACCATTTAATTTTCCCAACATTTCTCTACTTCGTAAAACTATTTCCCATCAATGCCATTGCTTTTGATATAATGGTATAACTTAAACTCTATCGTTTTTTTCCTGAAAATATTTCTGGACTTACTCTCCATGAGCATTTAAATAATGATTAGGAGAATATTGCTCTAATTTCATTCCTGCTACACATCTAAGAAACCTAACATCAGATATTTCTTTTCCGCGAAGGATGTAACTTCTCGGTGGGTCGATGAAGTGAAAGCTAATCCTTGAGGCAAGTTACATCCTGTTTGCTCCGAAGTTGAGGACTCAAGCTCCTAATCCGTAAACAAACATTCCATCAGATTAACATGATTTGCTGAAGTTTCTTACTGCAGCATATTATCATCGAAATAGTTTTATAACTCTTGCATCTCAAGTGAGGTAGATGTTTGATGTTGCAAGTGGCTCTGGTTGGCTGTAATTTCATATATTTACTAACTCATGCAAAAACGATACTATTTATAGCTTAAATTTTGATGCGGGAAAATGTTTTAAGTTGCGTAGTTAAATGACTGTAAATAATTTATTAAAAAATACATCAGAAACATGATGCATCTGCATGAGTAAAATATTTTCTGCCTATTTATACGAGCTTTTATTGTAAATCGCAAAAAAATGTATCATAAAAAAGCCAGGTTTATTTAAATTATTTCATTCAGATTATAAAAAATGCAGTTAATTTTTATTCCATTTATATGTAAAAATAAATAAATAAAATAAAACAAAATTAAATTCAATTGAAAAAAATAAAAAAATAAAAAAAAACAGAAATTGAAATGTACTAGAAGATTAAGTAGATCAATCGATGTTGTGTTTATTTTTGATAAAATCGTGCTATTTTGGTCGTGTTTGGTTTAGATTTTTTAGATTAGACCCTTTTGAACATTTCCTTTTTTTAATGAACTATACTGCTGTCCTAAGCACAAAAGTCGTATCTGTACGTTTTATCAAAATTCATGTACGGCCACCAGGTGATTCTTTGTCACATATTTCACCTAAATACGCAGTTTTATGGTCATTTGTCAATCCAAAGCATTGTTTAAAAAAATCTGGAAAAGTTGCATTTGAATCAAATACATTTAGGAGAAAAACTTTAAACGGGAATTTATCATTTTGAACTCGGCTGAAGGTACAACTATTACGCTTAGCACGGTAGTATACTGAACACGACACAGTATGCAGAAAACGACATAAAAAAGTTTCATCTTCTATCTTCGATGCGCAAGCGCAGAGCTTTGTTTACGTAAAATCGTATTGTGTAGTGGAATAGTTTTCGTATAGCTTCGACTGTTAACCGAGGGATTAGGGGTTCAAACTTATACGGTAGAATTTGACGGTTCTCTTAAAAGTTGTAATATTTAAAAAAAAAACGTAAACACTTATTTCTTAAAATAGAGACAGCATGAAGAACAATAACAGATTCTAATTGAATCCATCTAAGTATCTCAGGTAAGAGAAATTCTTCAGTAAGATGCGATAATCATTATTAATTGCCGTATCGAAAAAATAACCAATCGGAAAAATCTTGCAAAAGAATTAAGTGAAAATTTAAAAAAAAATACATATATAATACAAATATATGTACAGTCATAGAAAAAAAAAACGAAACACTCGATCGTATTCAAAGACTATTGACACTAGAGACACGTGTGAGGTGTCATTGTTTCAGGGAAAAAAAAGTTCTACATAATTAAGTTAAAAAACTATTGTTAAGGGGTCGTCTTCATATTAAAACGAGCATCAACTTCAAATTTTTCAATGAGAACCCCCCTTTTTTTATCACATATTTGTGATCAGCATCCTTTTTTAACTTTGTATGCAAAGTTTTGTTTAATTCGATCCAGCCGTTACTTCAGAATTGAGTTTTTAAAAATTCCTCTCGTAATGTTAAAACGTATTTTGATATTTTTACTCATAACACAAAAACTAGATTAGGCAAGGCAAAGATTGTTTTTTTATATCAAAATATAAATCGACCCAATAATAAAAACGCCCTTTACAACACCTAAAATGTAATTTTAGTTTTTTTATGAATTATTTTAATATTTTTTGAAAAAAATATGATCTGAAACCATAATAAATTTTAACAGAAAAACAATCTAGAAGAGCTTTCTTGCGGGAATCCAAAATTTGAGCTCAAAATATTCAGTAGTTTTTGCACTATGCTTAAAACTTCATTTTTTCTCACTTTAGGGGACCGTAAACTTTTTTAAAACAGAAATTATGAAAGTTGGTTCCTTCGTACGAAAGGAAAAAAAATGTTCAACAAAATAAGCAAACCAATTATAACGTGGTTTTTCTACATTAGAGTTACGTCTATGAATTTTTTAAATGCATAAATTTATTCGCTGTCTCTGCAGAAAAAACAACTCAATATTGCAACCGTCAGTTTTTTGTGGATATCATTCAAACGTCAATGTGTAAATAATGCGAAACACTACTTTATTGTTTAATAAAATAATATTTTATAGAACTTTTTTAATTAAAAGCTACACTTAAAATAATCCTGTTTTTTTTTTTTTTTTTTTTTTTGCAATAGACAGTGTAGAATTAATGGCTCTTCCCGGTAATAATTTGC
Organism: Uloborus diversus; assembly: GCF_026930045.1. Lineage (NCBI taxonomy): Eukaryota > Metazoa > Arthropoda > Arachnida > Araneae > Uloboridae > Uloborus > Uloborus diversus. The sequence continues at coordinate 83,407,297 of NC_072738.1, forward strand.
TAAAAGGAAAAACTATTGCCTTGTCTAAATCGGGAAAAAGCACTCGAAAAATAGCCGTCAGTGTGAAGTTTCGCCTTTAACATTATCCAGATGGGTCAATAGGTAATATTTGCTCTTAGATAAGTTTACTGGTTTTTAGGAATTATTATTATTATTATTTGTAAAGTGTTAATTTTCAATATGGTAGGAGAGGAAATTTTAGCAGCAGTAGAGGGCCGCGTGCTTTGAGCCTCATTCTGCACGAAAGTAGTAGTTGTAGCTAATTGTGAACTTTTTTTTTTTTTTTTTTTTGACTCCGTCAAAAATTTAACAAAACATTAATTTGCGTGTTAGATTAAGTTGAGTTTTTGTCTATTCTTAATTATAATTTAAATACTTTTTTTGAGCAATCCCGATTGCTTATTGTTCTCATTTGACTGTTTTGATGTCATATCTTTTTATTTTCCCACCGCCATCCTCCGCACCTTCACCGTCGACCGGCTCCTCACGATGCTGCTCCTATAGCGAAAGCCGTCTCCAGGTTGCATCCATGTCCTACACACATGCGCATACATACGCAGCTACACACACACCACCGCACGCACAAACACATACACACAACCACCCACACATTCATGCACTGACACAAACACATATGCCTACACACACATACACATACCCCTACACACAAACACACATACCCCCACACACAAACACACACAACTACATACACACACTTGTGATTGCGAAAAACATAATTTGAATTCAAGATGTCAAAATTCAAATTATTTTTTTTCTATTTATTTTCTCGGTCATTGTCCGTGCATTTCATATTACAACTATTCTCGCAAGACAAAGATAAAACTTCAATTTTTTTTTTTTAATAACGTGAAAAAAAAGCGACAAAAAAAAAAGAGTTACAAAAAATTATTGTTATCAACTACTAGATGCCTATCTTATTAAATGCATGTTTTTCAGAATCCAATATCTGAATATTCGGCTCCACCTTTATGACACTGGCACTCGAATTCAACTTTCTGGTCCGATTCTTTAAGCAAACAACGGGCCACATGGACCAGCTGCGAGGGCTGAATGCGGCCCGCGTCTCCACTGTGGTCTGGTTATCCCATTCGATGGGTGCAGTGAGTCCTAATACTGGGCACAACAGCCCTGCACCGAACATCTGGCTTAACCGAACAATGAAGCAGGTGTCATGTCATTGAAGCTGAGAGTGCCTAAAAACTGGTGGATGAAGAAAATTTATCTCACCCGTGAGATGCCGTAAACATACCGCAAATAAATTTACTTTACCTACCAGTTTATTCGCACTCTTAGCTTCAATGAGGTGACTTCTGCATTCCGCACGATTAGTTTCGATTCCAGTCTGCGAAATCCGTAGCAAGGACGAAATTGTAGTCTCTGGATAGATTAAACTGATCTGTCCCGGGTATGCTTCATGTAGTATTGCTGTAGGTGCGCCACCCTATAGCCTCACACTATAGGAAATGTTCATTTGCAGGTATATAGTACGCAAAACAAAATCAAATAATACTAAGCTTTGTTTGCATGTGCTGCTAAGTTACAAAATCGGAGAAATGACAAGAAGTCTGATTTCGGTTCGCCTTGGTTTAAGCTAAAATAACTTTTGTCTTTTAAAATTACGGGTTGGACCACCTCGAATCTCATTGCTGGAAATAGTAGTGGGAAATTACTTTCCTAAATTGCTTTTAAGAGCCATTACATGTTTAACTAAACCGCCAATCGTGTTATGCTTTTTTAATATTACCACGCATTATGATCTTCCGCATCAAATTTCGATTTGAAACAAATTCTCTTTTTTTTGAGCAATCACGATTGCTTATTATTCTCATTTGACTGTTTTGATGTCCTTTCATTTTGTTTTCCCACCGCCACCCTCTGCAGCACCACCGTCGACCGGGTCCTCACGATGCTGCTCCTCTAGCGAAAGCCGTCTCCAGGTTGAGTCAATATCCTACACAAACGCGCATACATACACAACTACACACACACGCACACACACGCACAAACACATACACACACATACACACAACTACCCACACATTCGTGCCTGCACACAGACACAAACACATATGCCTGCATATACATACCTCCCCCACACATTCATATACACAACTATCCCCACACTTATGCCAGCACACAGACACAAACACACATGCCTACACACACATACACATACCCCTATACACAAACACACCCGCCTACATACACACACTCGTGATTGCGAAAAACATAATTTGAATTCAAGATCTCAAAATTCAAATTAATTTTTCTCTTTTTTTTTTCTTTTGATTACAAAAAAGCCGCTAGAACAATTACCGTGTTTGTCCACTGTGATAATTCATATAACCAAATTTTTACCAAATAAAGTTCGAGTATGAACAGTTCGCTCATTAACGGGCATACTCTCCTGTTTCTGTTTTATTTTTCAGATTGATACTTCGTTCATTTTATTTATATAGAGCAAATTTTCACGAAATAAATAAACCTTGCTTCGCTCAAGTCTCCAATATATTTAATACTGCGTCTTCCCACGTTGTGCGGTATATTTTTTTATATTTTTGTGTGCGATGGCCCAAACTTCTTTCGATGTTCTGCGAAATTAAAAACGCGCAATTCAATTTGACATCAAAAGACTTTCTATTCATTCCAAAATAAACCTGTAACATAGCTGCAATACATTTATCAAACAAATTCACATCATGATTCTAGGTATAAGGTTTGATATTTACATTTCTTTGAGGCTACTTTGCTGAATGATTATATAAGCAAACCAATAGGTTCATATTAGAAAAGGCAAAAGTTCCATTAATTTTAATTTATCCTTATTCGATTTACTAAACAACGATCTATACGATGAACCAGTCAAACCCGGTCTGTCATTCTTAGGTTAATCCTGCTAGACAAAAATCTGTAAATATTTTAACTTTTTTTTTCAAAAGAAAAAGTTTTCGACCGTAAATCGCTTTTTGGCGCAACATTGCCGGCCCAAAAAGTATCGAATTACGGAAAAAAGAGAGAATTTCAAAAAAACTTGAATTGAGCTGGATAATCTCGATCTTTTCTTTTTTTACATTCCGTTACTTGATAAGCCGTGACCTTGAAAGAAGCGTTTTCAATGTGGTGACGGTCCCTAAAAGGTTTTTCGTTAATAACTCCTGTTCTACTGCACGGAATGCAGTGAAATTTCGTACGCTGGCTGTATTTTGTGGTCTAAACATAATTATGTAGCAAAAAATAGGGGTTCCTATTTGAAAATCAAGAGTTGGTGCTCGTTTTGCTTTGTATATGGTCCCTTATCAAAATTTTACCTATGTAGTTTTAAAGAAGACTTTAAACCAAGTCGGATGACACCTTTCTTTAATTTCTAGCATGTATAATGGCCGAATAATTAAAAGTGTTTCGTTTTTTTGTAACTGTACCAATAAGATCTGATTTATCGTCTTCAGAAAAAAAAAAAAAAACAAAAACAAAAAAAAAAACCTAAATAAAGTAGACATAACGTGCGTGAGTGTATGCATGTTTTTATCCACCTAATAAAAGCGCTAGAATTTACCGAAAAAACAAATTTGTACTTATAAAATTTAAGTAGATTACGATAGCTGTTCTTTCTGACGTTAATACTTGGTTCCGAAAACATTTTTTGTTACGTTACTTCTGATATTTGCTGCTAGTAAGCTGATATACCCTGAAATACATTTAAGGCTATTACGAGAAGCAGATTAGTGAGCAAAGTATTTTTAAAAGCAGATTATGACCGACTAAATCTTATGTTAAAAGACTTATTCCTTTCTTTTAGCCATAATTGAAAAAATAAAAATAAATAAATGATGCAATATAAGTTCATCTGGTTTATGTTAATATTTAAAAAAGTGATGTAGGGGGATGTAGGGCAAAATGAAATAACGGGCCAAAGTGAAATGGTGAAATATTTACTCTGCTTTTAGCGCCACCTATCAAGTAATATTTTAACTATGTACTAACACATGTAGTCGTTGGTTGGGGGAGGGGGGGAGGGTGCCCCATGACCCATCCCATGTATCCTTCTTTGTGTATATGGCTTTACAAGAGATAGCGTGACTGAAATAGGGAAGAGTTATTGGTACTAAGGCCCCTATAGTGGAGGAGTCGACGCACCCGCCATTTTGGAGCAAACTTGATCCAGTGCTTCGTAACGATAGCATTGCTGCTGATGTTTACATTTTTTTAGCATATGTTAAATGGAGTCAAATGGGTGGTTGTTCGGCTGTTAACTGTGCAAACAGCTCCCAGAAAGGATTTCAGCTCTTCAGATTTCCAGCAGGGGCAGAAAAAAAAATAGAAATGGATAATTAATAGTCGACGAAGTGACTGGCAGCCTGAAAATGGAGCTCGCTTGTGTGAGGTTAATATCGATTTATTTCTCATGATTTTACCACCATTACGTTGTAAATGCTCTGTAATCTTTGCTTAGTGTTGTGTGTTTACATGTTGCAGTGTTTGACGGAAGGTCTTTATTCTGTATTTCCCTGTTGTGCGATAATCACGCTTGCTCCCGCTTGCTCCAACATGGCGAATGCGTCGGCCTCTCCAGTTATAGGGATTCTAATTGGAATGAGCACGAGTTGAATTACGTTCGCATAGTACTCTGAGGATAACTCAGTTCTAAGGCACGAAACCTTCTCTATTTCTGGGACTTTAATAATAGAAGTAAACGTTCCCAAAATCACGCTTCATCTCATCAGAGCTGATGTATACTTAAAAATGATTTTTCGAAAAAAAAATTGTAATGTTTCCGATCCTAATATTTTATCAAAAGAGATTTTCAAATGCCCTTTCAAAAAGAGTGACAATTTGGTTGAATGTTATACTAATGATTTATTTTTTGATTTATTTTATAATCTAGAAACAACAGAAAAAAAAGAAAACATATTATTCCGATGAAAATTAGGAACGTTGCTTCAAGCGAAAAAGGGATAATATACTTTTATGCAATACATCATTTTCTCAGCTGTAATTTATCAACATCATCATTTCTCATTCGGTCTCTGACGCAATTGCGATAAATTCTAATTCATTGATCGCTATTACTTATACTTCATCACTGTTCTTTGTTACATGCCTTTCCACGCATTATTAAATACTTCATAAATCGCTTTTGTTCAGAGCTCCCTAAAGCTTAGGATAAAATGATCAAAATTTTGAATTGAATGAAATTGCTTTCAGAGAGGGGTTTTAAATTTCTATGTGCTATATTTTTTATTAATGACTTTATCATCTTTGTTAACCTATCTTGTTCCATATATAAAAAAAAAACCTTAAAGGGAAATACGACCCTTTAACCTCGATGTAGGTAAAAATCAGTCGTATTTGATACACGATAACTCTGAAAGAATACATCTGATTTACTCATTTTTTTTTCCTACATATCTTTTGCTACGTGTATTTTTCGAACCCGAATATTGGTAAGTTTCTTTTTAGTGAGTAGTGAATATAAGCATACATGTTTGATAAAAAATGAGTTAGTCATCTTGCACGAAATATTACAGAAAATATATTTGTCAAAACAGAATATGTTTTGTATTTAAGTGATCAGTGATCTGAACTGTCAGTTTGAGCGATTGAACCACATTTTTTTAAACATTTAATCAAAATTTCTATTTTATATAGTAGTTTAAATTCAAGAGCCAAAAAAAAAAAAAATCAAAACTAAATCTTTTTTATGCCCTTCATAATTTGTCAAGTAAGAAATTGTGAACAAACTGTGGTTCTTTTTGTAAAGCAAGACACTCTACTTGTTCAGCAAAGATTTTATGTAAAAATGTACCTTTGCTTTTCAGATATAACGCGCGTCATATCAAAAAACGCATTTTGAGATAAACGACTTTTAAGAATATTTTTACGGTAAATTAAATAGAAATGAACATTTTTTTCAATCTCACAAATAATTTTAACCAGAAACATCAACGTTCTCATAGCTTGTTTTTTAATAACTAACACACATGAAAAAAAAAAACCTTTTTAATGCCATGAACAATATGCTAAGTATGAGCATTTATTTGGATTTCCAACATTGAAACTGGGTTTAATTGTTTATTCACTGGTCAGAGTATACCCTGGTGAATTCCAGCGGTAACGGAAGGAGAGTTTATACAAAAATATTGATGAATTTCTGTCTGTGAGTCTATTAAAATATATATTTTTTAAAAACTGCTGCATAGACTTTTATACACATCATAGTTCGTTGCTAAATACGCCAATGCCAGAAATGTTTTGTCATCAACTTTTTTTTAAAATTAAATTTCAAAAACGGTAACGGAAAGACATTTTTGGGACATGATTTTCACGCTATCATATTCTCCTCAAAAATTCAGCCAAACTATAAAAGGGAAAATTCTATAAAAATTAAGGCACATACAGGAGTGTTTAATCATGACAATTTCAGCTTTAGTTTTAAAAAAAAATGATTATTTAAAGCATGTAAATTATGTATTTGTTAAGGGTAACGGAAGGAAAATAACGGAAGGACAAGAAGTTCAAAACAATTAAACTCGGTAAATTTCAACTTACAAATATTTTTTCAGCTAATACAGCAGTCTGAAACAATGATATTTAATGCCTGAGCCCTCTGTTACAACTCTAAAATCTTAAAATAGTCAATAATTTTATCGAAATCCATAGAACATTTATCCTCTTTCTCAGAGAACACAAAGATCATTACGACATTATTAAACATACACGAATTAGATATTTCTATGCCTTCATCTTCTATATGAAGTACCTGTCCAACATTGCTCTTTGTTAATTTCTTTCCACTCCATTCGACTAGTAAAACTTGTCCAAATGTTAATGAATCTGTTGGCATATTCTCATTATTTGATGTTTTTGATTTAGCTGTATATTGATTTTTAACATTGTTTCTAACTTTCACTCTGTTGACTTTGAAGTGAAATCTCCTTGGTTTGTTCAAGCACTCAATATATTCAATAACATAATTTGTAACAGGGTTCAAATAGTGCGTGTTTTGAGTGCCAGGATCAGAATGGATATAACTCAATATTTTTGAAAATTGATCTTTGAATTTACTGATCTCTTTGCAATATGTTTAGCGGTTAAACCAATGCTCACAACAATCCTTTCCTGTGACTTGTGGCAACAAATCTGAAAGCAGTTTCAATATTGTACTGCTCTATTATAAAATATCAAATTTATAGGCAACTGTTTCTGCTTAAACTGGCTCTTCATATCACAAACATGTAATACCAAAATGCTTAGGAATTTTTAAGTGTAGTTTTCATGATTTTTATCACGGACAATGTAAGAAAAAAAATCATGAAACATTTTTAAAAAAATAAATAAAACTTGATTTTTTAACTGAAAGCACACGCAAGTTTTGCACAAATATTACTTATATATGTGTTAAATGTGACTATTAACTTTACACAAAAATTTGTTTTCCACTAGCATTCTAAAATTTTACGTTGTATCAGCTTATTGATAAATGTCCTTTCGTTACCGTATTTTTTTGTCCTTCCATTGCCATTAAAAAACCATATAAGTTAAATATCTATACAAATTGTAACTATGCCTCATTCAGAAGGGACATATTTCTACTTTGCATAAAAAAAAACATTAGTTTTTTTTATGCAATAGCTCAATAGGTTTTTGGTGAATTAACTGCGATGTAGTATTTTGGTAACGGAAGGACATCAAATAGTCACCTTAGAAATGGATCTATTTCATGGTTGAAAAAAAATAAATTTTAAGTTACTTAACAAAAAATTTAACTACCATTCAAAAGATAAAAGGTAACCTGAATATCATATTCTGAAAACAAATGTATTGAAATTACAGTACGTAACAAAAAGAGATTTTTTGCTCTGTAAACACATACAGAGAAAACTTGATATTGCCCTTGATTTCCTGAAAGCCATCAAACTATATGGAAAAAACGTGTAAAGATTCAAGAAATTCATTTATTTCTGAAGAAAATGGTATATGGCAAGAGGCAGAATATTAATTTTCACACTGTAAAAACGATTCAGAAACGTTCCTGGAAAATAATAGGCAGCTGATGTGCCCAATTTCAACCAGTATCATATTTGGTCACATGGAAACCAGGAATGTCTCCCGATAAAAGTGAGTAACCTTCCTGAAATACTGTGAAATCTCCCCCTGTTAAAGCCTTGAACCTTCTACAAAAATTGCTTAGATTTAATTTATTTGATTAGAACCTTCCCGGTTTACTAAGAATGCTCCAGAAGCATTAGCGCAATCATGGCCAAAGCTACGCGAATAATTGCAAGCAAGAACCAAACATATTCCTTGCTTGCAATTCCTGTCTCCCCAAGCTGCAGCTATCCAGTGACTTATTTTCTCCCATTGGGAGCTTAGTCAATCCAGATGGGCCTTATTTAAATTAAAGCCGATACACTTAATAAACACGCTCAGTCAACTTTTAAACTGGTAGCAAAATTCGTGCATCTTTTAGTAATTCAGGAAACTTTTTTGCGAAGATACTTGATTTTGCGGGGAAATAGGTGAAAACCTCTGAAATCCCGAAACGTTCCAAGGAAATAACCAGTAACGTTTCGGAATTTTTTTTACAGTGCAAAGTTCAAGTGTCATGTTTCCTTTTTAATGGAATTCACCCCCTATAAATTATTTAATATGCTGCAAACTATTTTTTAGATATATTCCAGGTGAAGTATTTCAGGAATAATCTTTAAGAGGGAAGTTTTCCTGTTTTGTTCGATTATGTCATATCCCGAAAAAAGGTCCGCTGCCCATTGTTTTCCTGAGACCGTTTTATTATTTTTTTCTATTTTACAGTACGTTTTCTCAGTTTTCAACTACTGTACTATTATTTTTAAAGAAAGAGTGATATAGTGCAATTTGAGGCAACAAAGCAACGGCGAGGATATTTTATTTTATTTTTAATAAGTTAACATAGAAAAAAAAATGATTATGATATAATTTCCGAACAGGTAAATCTATTAAAAATGTCACCAAAGTATTTCATGAGTTTTGCATGTTTTCTGACACAGCCATTTTGTTAACATTATTATTTTAAATACCAATTTTTAAACTTGGGCATTTCCTACACAATTTTAAAAAAATGGATTACTTGGAAAAATATCTATAAGTCCAATAGAGTAATTAAAAGCTTGTTGTTTTGTCCTAGGAAAAGTGAAAAGAACACACACACATAGTAGCCCCAGTAAATGTATTTCACGCTTTCAGAAATAGTATCCGCCAGTGTTGAAATTTTTAAGAGTATTTGTCTATAAAGACGTTTTATGCATACAATACAGCCTTTTTAGTGAACCTTTAGGGATAGTTGCAGCTTTATAGCAAAGGGGAAAATAAGAGCGACACTTTTTAACGCTTGATCTAAGTTATTACTTTTAAAAATTTTTCTTAAAGTAACTAGCGTTCCAATATTATGTTAAATTATCTGTTTATACAGAAAGAGAACATCATATAAAACGCGCCTACCGTTTATTGCAGAAAAAGTGGATTGATGTTTGAACAATAGGTGGTGGGGCGATCAACATTGACTAAAAGGTTACATTCCTCACCTGATAACAGATTATTTGCCCCACTGATGACTCGACAAAGTAATGTGCAACACATTGAATGTTATTTACTCATGCTGATATGAATCCGAGAATTACCTTTAATTATTTTCTTTTGTCAGAAAACTACAGGATCGCATTTGTATCTGCATTAGGAAGTTTTTATTTTTATATGTAATAAAAAATATTTGAGTATGAAAAACTGAAAAGTACGGCGAAATTTTTCTGGATTGGAGAATTCTTTTCTGAGATTTACATTTTTTTTTCTGTTTTAAGAAGCACAAATCACGGATTATTTAATTGCCAAAAACGTTGCTTCAAATTATCGGCATCAAAGTACCTGTGGGTCGCAGCGCTGTCAGGGGTGGATACAAGGGGAGGGTTATGGGTATATGATGCTCCCCCCTCCCCTCTAAACCGTCGATAATATTATCCGTTCACACTGTGTTCTAATACTTAATGAATAAAATATTAACGGCTTCAGTAATCAATTTTTTCAAGGTGATAATTCAAAATTTTAATTATTTTCATTAATGATAAAATTAATTACTTACGTTTTTGCTCTATCTTATTTCTGGCCAATTTATTGCTTTTTATTGACACCCAAGCGATTTCAGAAAATTTTCGCTCCTAAAACCGTATGCTGGTTCATAGGAGAGGGGGGAGGGGGGTCATTCTTCACGATGACATTCCCCCCTAAAATTGAGGTCTGTATCCACCCTCTAAGTAGGATATCGAAGCATTTGCCATCGGGTCGCAACATTACTCTTACTTTTCAGGTGAAGAAAACTGCAATGCCTCAAAGTTACGGTGTAGGCGGAACCGAGAAAGCAGCGTGTAATTTGAAGTTACATAAGTCGATGACAGTTTTTTTCCATTCATTTATCATCGTTATAGTTTTCATGAACATATGTTACTAACGTAAAATTAAGAATATGCGAGCGAGAGTAATGTTTGGCAGTACTGCGCGTTTAAAAACGTCAAAAGAACAAATTAAACGTCACAGCAACATAATAAATTCAATATATCAGTACAAGTCTTCATGTGTCTACATGAGAATACGATTCGATTCGATTCAGAACTGACTACAACTGTATTTATGTCGAGGACTGCATACTAAGTGCCTTGCCTCCATTATTTTCTATACCGATAGATGGCAGCACCATCACCGGATCGAACAGTTAATGAGAATTTAGAACTAGTCCAGGAGCTAATAGCTAACTGGTGCTAGCACCCCCAGAGGAATCGTTTCACTTGGAGGACATTGAGACCACGAGCATATTTAACGTCGCCCAGTCCCCTTAAATGATGACGGTGGATCGTCGACCATCGAGGTTCGAACTCAGGACCCTCCGGCCCCAAATCCGACACTCTACCGATCGGGCTACCAAGGCTCCACATGAGAATACGACACTACTTTTTGCTCTCATGCAAAGAGAATAAAAATATAAGTGACGCTTACGAAAAACTGGTAAATACCGATGTCCGGGGATCAAACGAATGTTATATAAACATCTAATATCCGGTTTATAAGTTTTTACTGGTAGCTAATCGGCAACATATTTAACCCTTAACAGAGGAGGCGCGATCTCGCACACCGCTCGAAAGTTCATCCTATCACCACTGTTTCAATTTCAGTTCGATTGAATGGTTTTTTCTAATAGCTTTTTGTTTTGTGACCTTGAACACTCCGCTAGATTGTCAGTATCTTTTGGCATCTGATATTAATTCATTGCATTCTTTAGCAGACTTGGCAAAAACTCGGGTTTTCTTTTAAAGCCCATAGATCCAGGGTTTTTTGAGTTTATTTCATAAAACCCCCCCAAAAAAAACAACTAAAGCTGTTTTTTTTTTGTCTTTTTTAGGGAAAATGTGGGGAACTTGTAGCATATTGTAGCGTAAGCATATGGACAAAGCGCAAAAATTGTATTGGGCTTTAAAAAAAAAAAAAAAAAAAAAAAAAAAAACTGGAAAACTAGTTAAAATTCAGCGTTTTCTGAAGAAAAGTATAAAAGACGACGAAACCCGAGAATGGTGAAGTTTCCGATTTTTTAGTTTCCATGATTACCAACAGTTAAGGCAAAATTAATTCTAGAGTGATAAAATCGATTGTTCGTTTTTGATTACTACATTTTTTTTTTCATTTTACTTTATTGTATTTCATTTTGTTATGCAAAACTACTGTAGAACCTCAAGTAGTTTAAATTCTTTTTTATGGAATTCCAGCTTAATCAAGACATTTCTTTAAATTTTATGTTGCTCGTTTTTCTATATCTGTGTACAGAGTAACAAATATTAAACGTTTTCGTAAGATAATGAAAATACTGTACATCCTATTCTGTTTTCTGTACAACCGTTTGTAAAACCTGTTAATTTCTAAAAAATATACCTTGTTTATTCGAGGTTTGTGACGTGTTGGCTTGCAGAAAATAATTCACATCAAAGCCTTTTAGCTAGAGTAGTTTCCTCTGTACAATCTACAAAGATTGAGAAAATCAGACGGGACAGGACTTAGTCAAGATAATTTAAGTTATTTATTGACCACTTAAAGAAAAAGTTAAATAAATTTATTTAAAGTATCTTCGAAGTATTTTTTTAATGCCGTTAAGACTTAAGAAATACTATTAAGGTTCAAAATTCATTTTTTATGTCCATTGTCTGTGGTGAAGACCAAATAAAAAAGAAGTTTAAATTGTGAAAGTATTTAAATTAATTAATTTAAAAAAAAAAAACTTCTCAAAAATTTTTTAACCCCCCCCCCCAAAAAAAGTGGGCTAGATAATGGGTTTTTTAAATGTTTTTTTCCTTCAAAAAACTCATTGGGTCCAATCCAGCCAACCCTGTTCTTTAGAAGCGGTTTCTGAGACCGCACCTCCGCCTCAGTGCTACATTTTTTGGCAATAGTAGACATGGCTCTCATATCTATATATATAAAAATCTCGTGTCACGATGTTTGTTCGGGGTAAACTCCGAAACTACTGAACCGATTTTTATCAAATTTCATACCTATCTGTAATTTTTTTCAACTTAAAAGATAGGATAGCTTTTATAATTTTTTATTGCAAATTTCATATTAATTATGCAATAATAGTGTGAATTAATTGTTTAGTTCTAAAAATTCTTAATAGATGGCGATGTAAGTTAATTAATCGATACAACTCTAAGATCGTATGACTTACTGCTAAATAAAGCATGATAAAAAAACTCAGAAATGCTGCTTAGAATTTCCATATAACGTTTCGGGATATTACAGGTTATTATTTACTTCCTGAGAAAATCAACTATATTTTTCAAAACGTTTCCTTGAATTGCTACAAATTGCAGATTTCACACCGTTGTGAAAAGTATTTTTCTCTACCAGTATCAAGATTAACTAAACGTATTTAATAGGTGTATCGATTTCGGAGCTGTTACGGTTCGTCCAGATTGACTCAACACCCAATGAGTGCGAAAAGTTAACTGGATCACGAAGGTTTGCAAGAGTTGCAGAGGAGTTACATTCGAGCTATTTGCTTGAGAGTCCGTCTTCGCGTTGGCAATGCGTGTATTAATGCTTTGAGAGCTTTCTTAGAAAAGCAGGAAGGTTCCAGGCTATTATATTAAACCTGCGTTAGGCTTCTCTGAAGGTGCCAGAATCATAACTGCCTTTAACCAAGAAGTCTACTGAATTCTTCAAAAATATTCCAGGTTAATTTCAGGAAGGTTAATGAATTTAAGCGGAAAACAATTATTTTCTTTATTTTGTTCCCCAAGAGATTTTTAATATCATTAATTCTTGCAAACATACGTTCGCAACAGAAAATTGCAGTGACAATTGCATCGTCAGGCATTGCTGCTACTTTTTTTAGATGGTAGACGAACAGCACATTCAGCTTTAAAGTTGCCTATTAGATACTCATAACAAACAAAACGCAATGTGTAACATTAAAGAAAAAAAAAGTTGCAAGAGAGTGAAATTATAATTTGGGATAAGTGTACTATGGCTCATGAGTAAAAGGGTTCATTCGAAGCACATCCTAGGAACGGCAACGATAAACTTTTAGGCGAAATCGTTTAAATACTGTCTGGGGACTTCCGGCAGACATTACCAGTTATTCCGATGAAATCAACGCATTTCTAAAACAATCGTTTTTATAGCGTAATGTCGAGATAATGCGATTGGCCATGAACATGCGAGTATAAACGCAAAATAATCTAATCGCATAAGCATTTTCTAAGCAATTGCTGAGTATTGGAAACGGTGAAATTGATCTGTATCAAAATATACAGTACAAGAAATAGCCAGACAATTTCTACACTGCCGTTGAGACGAAAAGTGAACTAATTGAGAGTCTATTCCCAGATAAATTTAATTTTTTAAAACTCATAATTGCCACTGTAATCGCGCTGGTTTTGTTGCAGTTTTGTTTTCGGTAAACATTCCCGAACAGACAGGAATATTTGTAGATCGTCAATTGTCGACTGTCAAATACATATCATGATGCATGTCGCAAATTGTATTTATTGGTCGCACAAAGTCATTGGGAGTTGACACTTTCTAATGCAGGTTTGACATACGGAGAAACAGTATTCGTCAACTGTTTAAAACAACTTTGACGACATACTATCCGATACAATCATTTTTTTTAAGGAGAAACTATATAACTTTCACGTTTGAAGACGTATTTCATAAAGTTTAACAAACACACAAATGTCCAAATCCAGATTTTACACAAGAGATGAATATGAAGCTTTAGTTTTAACTGAAGGTTTTTGCGTTTCAATTTCAAATTTGCCACTTAGTTATTATGATATGCCGTCACTTGATAGTTGGGCCACCGACTTAGTTAACACTGATTTGCAACGTATAACAACAGAGCAATGACGCTGTCTTAGCTACAATTATTGCGAATAATGAGCCATTACTGACGGCTTTAAAAAAAAAGCTCCCCATTAATGCTGAACAAGCCTATACAGTTGTCGATGAAAACAAAGCAGTAAACATTCCAAATGAATTTTTAAATTCCCTGGATACACCAGGAATGCGACTACACGATTTCCGGTTGAAAATTGGCTCAACAATTTATTCATTTTCGCGATTTAAACCCACCTAAATTACGCAACGGTACACGTTTCTACATCAAAAGTCAACAATTTTGTCGGGAAAGTTTAAAGGAGAAATGTTTGTGTTGCCCCGTAATCCATTAATAGCGTCATAACTTTGAAGCATATTTAGAAGACTTCAGCTTTCAAAGCGTTTAGCTTTTTCAATCACCCTATAAATATCTTAAGACAAAACAGTGTCTATTTGCGGTTTGTACTTGAAATATACATATTTATCTCCTGGGAAAACTATCTATCGCCTACTCACGAGTGGGAAAGTTATTATACCTATTAGTGTATTTTGTAAAGAAGTTATTGATTACAAACTATAGAGAAAGCTGAGGTGAATAAAATGTAGTGTAGAATCTAAAAGTGTATGGTGGTTTACGCTTAGTTTCTACATTCGGTTATTTTACAATCAGTTTCGATATTTACTATCACTTTCAAGTTATTTTTGTTTGTTTTTTTGCGGAAGTCATACTTACAAAATTTACTAAGCGTAAGTATAGTGCTTTTCCATAGAAAATTTAGTAAGTACTTTCTTCAGCCTGCTCTGTAAAAAAAAAAAAAAACCGAAACGTTAATGAGTAAAAACTTTCGATACTTGCTTGCAGTTCTGGCTAAGCTTTGGCTATGTTTGCATTACTGCTTATAGAAGTTCCTTTATAAATGAGAAAGGTGCTAAGCTTTTTTTTTGTATCCCTTCCTAAGTTTACACTAAAGTTCCAGAAACACGACTAACTTCAAATGGGAAGATCTTCGAATTTTTCAAGAGGCTTCCGAGATGATTTCGGGAAGGTTATTAACTTTTATCGGAAAACTTTCCGGGTTTTGGCAGGACATGTTACTAGCAGAAATTGGCCACATCAACTGCCCATAATTTTCCAGGAACATTTAGGAATCGTTTTTACATTGAATCACGCCCATTATCAATCTCATATGTTTTAAAATCGGCTATACTATTTTAAGCTCTATTAAAAATATTTATTTGATTCTATCAAAATAATGAGTAAAAGTTTATTTTGATCCAACTTCTTTGCCACAGCAACGCGTGGCTGGGTCAGCTAGTATATATATATATATATACTAGCTGACCCAGCCACGCGTTGCTGTGGCAAAGAAGTTGGATCAAAATAAACTTTTACTCATTATTTTGATAGAATCAAATAAATATTTTTAATAGAGCTTAAAATAGTATAGCCGATTTTAAAACATATGAGATTGATAATGGGCGTGATTCAATGTAAAAACGATTCCTAAATGTTCCTGGAAAATTATGGGCAGTTGATGTGGCCAATTTCTGCTAGTAACATGTCCTGCCAAAACCCGGAAAGTTTTCCGATAAAAGTTAATAACCTTCCCGAAATCATCTCGGAAGCCTCTTGAAAAATTCGAAGATCTTCCCATTTGAAGTTAGTCGTGTTTCTGGAACTTTAGTGTAAACTTAGGAAGGGATACAAAAAAAAAGCTTAGCACCTTTCTCATTTATAAAGGAACTTCTATAAGCAGTAATGCAAACATAGCCAAAGCTTAGCCAGAACTGCAAGCAAGTATCGAAAGTTTTTACTCATTAACGTTTCGGTTTTTTTTTTTTTTTACAGAGCAGGCTGAAGAAAGTACTTACTAAATTTTCTATGGAAAAGCACTATACTTACGCTTAGTAAATTTTGTAAGTATGACTTCCGCAAAAAAACAAACAAAAATAACTTGAAAGTGATAGTAAATATCGAAACTGATTGTAAAATAACCGAATGTAGAAACTAAGCGTAAACCACCATACACTTTTAGATTCTACACTACATTTTATTCACCTCAGCTTTCTCTATAGTTTGTAATCAATAACTTCTTTACAAAATACACTAATAGGTATAATAACTTTCCCACTCGTGAGTAGGCGATAGATAGTTTTCCCAGGAGATAAATATGTATATTTCAAGTACAAACCGCAAATAGACACTGTTTTGTCTTAAGATATTTATAGGGTGATTGAAAAAGCTAAACGCTTTGAAAGCTGAAGACTTCTAAATATGCTTCAAAGTTATGACGCTATTAATGGATTACGGGGCAACACAAACATTTCTCCTTTAAACTTTCCCGACAAAATTGTTGACTTTTGATGTAGAAACGTGTACCGTTGCGTAATTTAGGTGGGTTTAAATCGCGAAAATGAATAAATTGTTGAGCCAATTTTCAACCGGAAATCGTGTAGTCGCATTCCTGGTGTATCCAGGGAATTTAAAAATTCATTTGGAATGTTTACTGCTTTGTTTTCATCGACAACTGTATAGGCTTGTTCAGCATTAATGGGGAGCTTTTTTTTTAAAGCCGTCAGTAATGGCTCATTATTCGCAATAATTGTAGCTAAGACAGCGTCATTGCTCTGTTGTTATACGTTGCAAATCAGTGTTAACTAAGTCGGTGGCCCAACTATCAAGTGACGGCATATCATAATAACTAAGTGGCAAATTTGAAATTGAAACGCAAAAACCTTCAGTTAAAACTAAAGCTTCATATTCATCTCTTGTGTAAAATCTGGATTTGGACATTTGTGTGTTTGTTAAACTTTATGAAATACGTCTTCAAACGTGAAAGTTATATAGTTTCTCCTTAAAAAAAATGATTGTATCGGATAGTATGTCGTCAAAGTTGTTTTAAACAGTTGACGAATACTGTTTCTCCGTATGTCAAACCTGCATTAGAAAGTGTCAACTCCCAATGACTTTGTGCGACCAATAAATACAATTTGCGACATGCATCATGATATGTATTTGACAGTCGACAATTGACGATCTACAAATATTCCTGTCTGTTCGGGAATGTTTACCGAAAACAAAACTGCAACAAAACCAGCGCGATTACAGTGGCAATTATGAGTTTTAAAAAATTAAATTTATCTGGGAATAGACTCTCAATTAGTTCACTTTTCGTCTCAACGGCAGTGTAGAAATTGTCTGGCTATTTCTTGTACTGTATATTTTGATACAGATCAATTTCACCGTTTCCAATACTCAGCAATTGCTTAGAAAATGCTTATGCGATTAGATTATTTTGCGTTTATACTCGCATGTTCATGGCCAATCGCATTATCTCGACATTACGCTATAAAAACGATTGTTTTAGAAATGCGTTGATTTCATCGGAATAACTGGTAATGTCTGCCGGAAGTCCCCAGACAGTATTTAAACGATTTCGCCTAAAAGTTTATCGTTGCCGTTCCTAGGATGTGCTTCGAATGAACCCTTTTACTCATGAGCCATAGTACACTTATCCCAAATTATAATTTCACTCTCTTGCAACTTTTTTTTTCTTTAATGTTACACATTGCGTTTTGTTTGTTATGAGTATCTAATAGGCAACTTTAAAGCTGAATGTGCTGTTCGTCTACCATCTAAAAAAAGTAGCAGCAATGCCTGACGATGCAATTGTCACTGCAATTTTCTGTTGCGAACGTATGTTTGCAAGAATTAATGATATTAAAAATCTCTTGGGGAACAAAATAAAGAAAATAATTGTTTTCCGCTTAAATTCATTAACCTTCCTGAAATTAACCTGGAATATTTTTGAAGAATTCAGTAGACTTCTTGGTTAAAGGCAGTTATGATTCTGGCACCTTCAGAGAAGCCTAACGCAGGTTTAATATAATAGCCTGGAACCTTCCTGCTTTTCTAAGAAAGCTCTCAAAGCATTAATACACGCATTGCCAACGCGAAGACGGACTCTCAAGCAAATAGCTCGAATGTAACTCCTCTGCAACTCTTGCAAACCTTCGTGATCCAGTTAACTTTTCGCACTCATTGGGTGTTGAGTCAATCTGGACGAACCGTAACAGCTCCGAAATCGATACACCTATTAAATACGTTTAGTTAATCTTGATACTGGTAGAGAAAAATACTTTTCACAACGGTGTGAAATCTGCAATTTGTAGCAATTCAAGGAAACGTTTTGAAAAATATAGTTGATTTTCTCAGGAAGTAAATAATAACCTGTAATATCCCGAAACGTTATATGGAAATTCTAAGCAGCATTTCTGAGTTTTTTTATCATGCTTTATTTAGCAGTAAGTCATACGATCTTAGAGTTGTATCGATTAATTAACTTACATCGCCATCTATTAAGAATTTTTAGAACTAAACAATTAATTCACACTATTATTGCATAATTAATATGAAATTTGCAATAAAAAATTATAAAAGCTATCCTATCTTTTAAGTTGAAAAAAATTACAGATAGGTATGAAATTTGATAAAAATCGGTTCAGTAGTTTCGGAGTTTACCCCGAACAAACATCGTGACACGAGATTTTTATATATATAGACTAGCTGACCCAGCCACGCGTTGCTGTGGCAAAGAAGTTGGATCAAAATAAACTTTTACTCATTATTTTGATAGAATCAAATAAATATTTTTAATAGAGCTTAAAATAGTATAGCCGATTTTAAAACATATGAGATTGATAATGGGCGTGATTCAATGTAAAAACGATTCCTAAATGTTCCTGGAAAATTATGGGCAGTTGATGTGGCCAATTTCTGCTAGTAACATGTCCTGCCAAAACCCGGAAAGTTTTCCGATAAAAGTTAATAACCTTCCCGAAATCATCTCGGAAGCCTCTTGAAAAATTCGAAGATCTTCCCATTTGAAGTTAGTCGTGTTTCTGGAACTTTAGTGTAAACTTAGGAAGGGATACAAAAAAAAAGCTTAGCACCTTTCTCATTTATAAAGGAACTTCTATAAGCAGTAATGCAAACATAGCCAAAGCTTAGCCAGAACTGCAAGCAAGTATCGAAAGTTTTTACTCATTAACGTTTCGTTTTTTTTTTTTTTTTACAGAGCAGGCTGAAGAAAGTACTTACTAAATTTTCTATGGAAAAGCACTATACTTACGCTTAGTAAATTTTGTAAGTATGACTTCCGCAAAAAAACAAACAAAAATAACTTGAAAGTGATAGTAAATATCGAAACTGATTGTAAAATAACCGAATGTAGAAACTAAGCGTAAACCACCATACACTTTTAGATTCTACACTACATTTTATTCACCTCAGCTTTCTCTATAGTTTGTAATCAATAACTTCTTTACAAAATACACTAATAGGTATAATAACTTTCCCACTCGTGAGTAGGCGATAGATAGTTTTCCCAGGAGATAAATATGTATATTTCAAGTACAAACCGCAAATAGACACTGTTTTGTCTTAAGATATTTATAGGGTGATTGAAAAAGCTAAACGCTTTGAAAGCTGAAGTCTTCTAAATATGCTTCAAAGTTATGACGCTATTAATGGATTACGGGGCAACACAAACATTTCTCCTTTGAACTTTCCCGACAAAATTGTTGACTTTTGATGTAGAAACGTGTACCGTTGCGTAATTTAGGTGGGTTTAAATCGCGAAAATGAATAAATTGTTGAGCCAATTTTCAACCGGAAATCGTGTAGTCGCATTCCTGGTGTATCCAGGGAATTTAAAAATTCATTTGGAATGTTTACTGCTTTGTTTTCATCGACAACTGTATAGGCTTGTTCAGCATTAATGGGGAGCTTTTTTTTTAAAGCCGTCAGTAATGGCTCATTATTCGCAATAATTGTAGCTAAGACAGCGTCATTGCTCTGTTGTTATACGTTGCAAATCAGTGTTAACTAAGTCGGTGGCCCAACTATCAAGTGACGGCATATCATAATAACTAAGTGGCAAATTTGAAATTGAAACGCAAAAACCTTCAGTTAAAACTAAAGCTTCATATTCATCTCTTGTGTAAAATCTGGATTTGGACATTTGTGTGTTTGTTAAACTTTATGAAATACGTCTTCAAACGTGAAAGTTATATAGTTTCTCCTTAAAAAAAATGATTGTATCGGATAGTATGTCGTCAAAGTTGTTTTAAACAGTTGACGAATACTGTTTCTCCGTATGTCAAACCTGCATTAGAAAGTGTCAACTCCCAATGACTTTGTGCGACCAATAAATACAATTTGCGACATGCATCATGATATGTATTTGACAGTCGACAATTGACGATCTACAAATATTCCTGTCTGTTCGGGAATGTTTACCGAAAACAAAACTGCAACAAAACCAGCGCGATTACAGTGGCAATTATGAGTTTTAAAAAATTAAATTTATCTGGGAATAGACTCTCAATTAGTTCACTTTTCGTCTCAACGGCAGTGTAGAAATTGTCTGGCTATTTCTTGTACTGTATATTTTGATACAGATCAATTTCACCGTTTCCAATACTCAGCAATTGCTTAGAAAATGCTTATGCGATTAGATTATTTTGCGTTTATACTCGCATGTTCATGGCCAATCGCATTATCTCGACATTACGCTATAAAAACGATTGTTTTAGAAATGCGTTGATTTCATCGGAATAACTGGTAATGTCTGCCGGAAGTCCCCAGACAGTATTTAAACGATTTCGCCTAAAAGTTTATCGTTGCCGTTCCTAGGATGTGCTTCGAATGAACCCTTTTACTCATGAGCCATAGTACACTTATCCCAAATTATAATTTCACTCTCTTGCAACTTTTTTTTTCTTTAATGTTACACATTGCGTTTTGTTTGTTATGAGTATCTAATAGGCAACTTTAAAGCTGAATGTGCTGTTCGTCTACCATCTAAAAAAAGTAGCAGCAATGCCTGACGATGCAATTGTCACTGCAATTTTCTGTTGCGAACGTATGTTTGCAAGAATTAATGATATTAAAAATCTCTTGGGGAACAAAATAAAGAAAATAATTGTTTTCCGCTTAAATTCATTAACCTTCCTGAAATTAACCTGGAATATTTTTGAAGAATTCAGTAGACTTCTTGGTTAAAGGCAGTTATGATTCTGGCACCTTCAGAGAAGCCTAACGCAGGTTTAATATAATAGCCTGGAACCTTCCTGCTTTTCTAAGAAAGCTCTCAAAGCATTAATACACGCATTGCCAACGCGAAGACGGACTCTCAAGCAAATAGCTCGAATGTAACTCCTCTGCAACTCTTGCAAACCTTCGTGATCCAGTTAACTTTTCGCACTCATTGGGTGTTGAGTCAATCTGGACGAACCGTAACAGCTCCGAAATCGATACACCTATTAAATACGTTTAGTTAATCTTGATACTGGTAGAGAAAAATACTTTTCACAACGGTGTGAAATCTGCAATTTGTAGCAATTCAAGGAAACGTTTTGAAAAATATAGTTGATTTTCTCAGGAAGTAAATAATAACCTGTAATATCCCGAAACGTTATATGGAAATTCTAAGCAGCATTTCTGAGTTTTTTTATCATGCTTTATTTAGCAGTAAGTCATACGATCTTAGAGTTGTATCGATTAATTAACTTACATCGCCATCTATTAAGAATTTTTAGAACTAAACAATTAATTCACACTATTATTGCATAATTAATATGAAATTTGCAATAAAAAATTATAAAAGCTATCCTATCTTTTAAGTTGAAAAAAATTACAGATAGGTATGAAATTTGATAAAAATCGGTTCAGTAGTTTCGGAGTTTACCCCGAACAAACATCGTGACACGAGATTTTTATATATATAGATATATATATATATATATATATATATATATATATATATATATATATATATATATATATATATATATATATATATATATATATATATATATATAATCACAAAACTAAAGGAATTTCTGCCAGACTGAAACAGATATTTTTTGTGCAAAAAACATGAAAACATGTGCGGCTTGTCAGCTAAGTTATGACAGGAAATAAAGGTTAGCAATGTTTACTGACGAATGAATCTATGGACATAAGTAAGGTGGAAGTTTCCATCTTTTTTATGGCGGAACAGAAAGGAAACAACTGAGAAATCGGACAGCAGAACAATACCATAGTTTCTCTTTTTTTATTGGAATGATGAATTGGACAATAACACTTCAGGTTCAGAATTTATTTGGACGAAAATCTATACCGCCTGAATTTGTGAGAAGAAAACAATATTTATGGTACATAATTTGCTTCATGGGTTAAATCGCATTATGAATTAGTATATGCACGGAGTAGTCAGTGTATAAAGTTTAAGTAACTATCATTGATGACTTGATTGGGAGTAATGGAAAAAAAATATATTACAATAATGGAAATATATTTACAATTGTCGAAATTCAACAATTTAATGTGCGACTAAAATTGTATTGTTATGAAAATGTTTTTAGGAGTACATCAATTTTTTTAAACGATTTGAAAACAATTAAAATATAAATCCGGATTAAAAGTTTGCTTGGAATTTAAGAAGACAAGCCCTCAAAGCATTTTCAACTCAATCTACTGAGTTCATATTCATATATGCTTTATTGCAAAACGCTATAAATAAGTGGCATTTGCGTCATTTTTTAAAGTTCAATTAGAAGAAGCTCATAAAAATTACTTCTGTTAGTAATGACAAACAACTGAAAAAAAGCCACTTTTCCGGCGTAAGTTCTCTACAATCAGGCCGGGTGTTGGCGGGAAGGTTAGGCGCTGACCTTCACCGCCTTGTGGATCAAGGTTCTGACCTGGGTCCCCAGTCGGTGGATTTTAGAGATGCAGAAAATCATCAGCGCCCATGGCGTATGATTATGCGGTATGTAGAAGATGCCTAGAGTATTCGTTTGGCTTAAAATTCCTATGGAAAAATTAAAGTCCTAGTGCAGTTTCACATCAAAAGAGAGCCCAGGTGCCTCCATCTGGTGGAAACTGGCGTCCAAATTACCCCTGCAATTGAAATCCACACCTTAACGGTGGCACGTGAAAGACGGTTGCCGTATCGGGGGGTCGTGCTAGGTCTGCTAAAAGGCTAAATGGCAGAGTCTACCAAAAAAACCTTTTTTCGAAATTCAATTTGTCAAGTTCATAGAAAGTTGCTCCTATCAACCCACATCTTGCATGCAAAATTTTATCCCAATCAAAAAATATTTGGGCGTCCCGCACGAGGTCAAAAGTTTATAATTTTCTTCAAAAAATCATTCTTTTCTAGAATTCTTTTTGAATAACAAAAAATGTTAAAAAAATTTCAAGTGGAAAAATGTACACAGTTAAGTCGGAGAAAAAGTGAAGGGAAAAAACTATCTTAAAGAATGTATAGGTATCCCGCATTTATTCTAAACTTCCGTGATTTTCACACAAAAAAAAAAGCATTTTTCAAGGACATGTATCTTGGTTAGAAATAGGATTTCCGATCCCGATCCCGAATCCTGCGGGTTCCCACATGATGTTTCGCGGGATAAGATTTTCAATCCCGTAAAGATTTTTTGTACAAACGCTTTTCAACTTTTGCCGCTCATAAAACGAATATTTTCACAAGTGTCATTTGGAGTTTGAATTACCTTTCTCGTATTTTTCCAAGAGCAGCAATAAATTTTTAGTGTCTCATATGAGGAACGATGAAATTGAATTAGTATTCTCGTTGGAGGTTTCAGTTTTATACGTTCAGCAATTAAAAATTTATAAACGTTTTCGAAAACCGTCACTATAATTTAAAACCCAGATATTTGCGCTTTAGAAAAATTGATAAAGTGCAGTAGGAACAGGGAGGGGGGGAATGATTATGTGGGGTGGAATGTGGGATGGGTAGTTTATTAATCTTTCGAGTTACAGAAAAGAAAAATTGAAAATAAATAAATAAAAACACTCATGTTTTTTACAATGGTTTCACTTTATTTTGGCTCAGGAAAAACTGAATGGAAACCGTAAGTTTAGTGTCAGTCTTACTGCAAGTTATATAGTATAAATCAAAACTAACTGATATCGTTGAAACTTTATTTTCAGAATTTCGTTTCAATTTAGATAACATTATATTGCTGTTACTTTCATTGAAGGAAGTCTCCTTTGTCAATTGAAAAAAATCAGAAAAGAAAAATTCCATAGATTTTTAAGAAATAAGTTAAATTTTTTTAAGTGGAGTTGAATCGGTATAATATTAGGTTTAATAACATAGGCTGTGGATTTAACATTTTTTCTCATTGAAAGTTACTTTGAAGTTAGTTTACAAAAAAGAATATATTAGAAATATGCACAACAGAGATAATTTCTTTAAAAAAAAGCGATTTGAAGAGCATTCCTTTCCGGGGCTCAGAACTATCTTCAGCCAGTTCACATAGCTATAGGTTATAACGGCTCCTGAGCATTGCAAAACGGCAGATTTTTACGTTTGAAAAGTCAATTTTAAATTCGTGATTTCTGGTAATACATTTTGCTCTTTAGCTCCGGGCTTGAATTGAGTTGAGCCTAGTGCATTTCGCTAAAAAGGAACCCTTATATCTGCTGTTCAAATTAATGGAGAAAATTAGAACAATTCGCAACTCCAGAGCTCGATTACGCTTTGCACTGTAAAAACGATTCAGAAACGTTCCTGGAAAATAATGGGCAGCTGATGTGCCTAACTTCTTTCGGTAACATATCCTACAAAAACCAGTAACGTTTTCCGCTAAAATTTAGTAACCATGCTGAAATTATTCTGGAAGCTTCCTAAAATATTCAGAACTCTTACCGTTTAAAGCTAGTAGTGTCTCTGGAATCTTAGAGTAAACTACGGTGGGCATACTATAACAGTTTGGCACCATACGGCGTTTCGAAGAAAGCTCCAAAAGCAGTATTGCAAACATGGCCACAGCTAAGCAAGAATTGCAATTAAGTACGAAGAATTTTACTCGCACTGCAATTCTTGATAAGCTACGTAGTCCGTAGGCGCCCTTTGGACGCCTTATCAGTCTGGACAGGCCGCAAGCGAATTGTAGCGAATACACTTTATAAATACACTCAGTTAATCTTTAAACTGGGAGCTAAACATATTTTTTACAACAGTGAGAAGTCTGCATTCGTGCGACTTGTAGCAATTCAGGAAACTTTTTGACAAGGATACTTGGTTTTTCCAGGAAGTGGATAAAAACCTTTTAAACCCTGAAACGTTACACGGAAATACTCAGTAACGTTTTGGATTTTTTTTTTACAGTGTGCGTTGATAAACGATACTAAAGAAAAATGTGAAACATTCTATACAACGTGTTTTCTTTTGCGTAAATTACCTGCTTCAGACAGTTTGTGGTGTAATATGTAGATTCAGGGAAATAGAAAAGAAAGCTTCCCACAAACACGATAAAAAATTACTGCCATTCACTAAGCGTCAAAGCAATTTATAAAATACGGCATTTGTTGGTTTTACCTTTTTCAACCGCCATTGGACAGTGGCTGCAGCGCCCCTATAGTTTATAGGAGTTGCAAAAATTTATTTGGGGCTGAAAAAACGGCTCCTTCGAAAGACGTAGTAAATTTGCAAAATTTTTCAAGGATATAGTTGCTATGGGATTTATTGGACGCAGGCCAGCCACAGACATTCTTTCGCAATTTTCTTTTTTTAATATTTAGAGATTATATTTGACGAGCGCAGGCCAAGTAAAATCGGTTATCAAGAACATAATTTAGAAAGAGAAATAAGAATCAAAATTTTATTTTCTTCCTAAACTAAACCGCTGAAAAGTGAAAAAATAAATGATTTAAAAACCTTAAGAGTAATGCTTTAGCATATAAATTAGGGAAAAAAAGGTTAAAGATTCATCATTAGAATGAGCAGCATGCGAATATTCCCAGGAGAAAAAGATATTAGTCTTAAGAAATAAGATTTATCTTTTGTTTGATTTTTGTAAAGTTTATTATTTAATTATTAAATGTTACGACTTTTTTTTTGGAATAAATCTCAACATTTTTATTATTTCTTTGTCTTTTTATAATGCCTTCAAGCGTAATTAAGATTACTGATTTTCTTATTGCGAATGTCTGATTTTATTTCCATTTTTAAAGCTGATAAAAGTAAAAGTTATTAACTTGAACTAAGTAGCGTGAAGTTTAATTTCCACTTTAGTTTTTTTAAGTCAAATGTTGTTTCATTTTTAAGCTTTGAAATTTTACCTTAACATTTTTTAGAACAATGAAAAACTACAAATGAATTTCACTCCGTATATTCATATATCTTGTTAAAGGGCTTGGGAGATTGAATTTTTCGACTATTTTTGTATTTAACAAGCGGCCGGTACTGACCTTATTTGGGTTAAAAAATATCTATCTCAGATAAATATATATAATGCTGGTACTTTTTAATTTAAAATTCAATGTTAATTTTTTTTTTGCTTCGTTTTTATCAGATTTTGAAACAAATTGTTTTTTCTTCTCATTTTCTGGTCAACCAAGTGACCAACATATAATTTTCACTGAACAATACAAGCTTTCCATAGGTGACATTGTATACGTTGGAACTTCTGATTTGATGATGGTGACGACATAAGACATTTTCATTGGAAATTGTATTCACTTAATTTGAAAAAGTAAATGTGGAGGGAAATGCTCGGAATTTGAGTCAACTTTCTTGCTGCTGGTGCTGCAAGAACAATGCTCTAAATCATATTATTCCGTAGTGGTTTTAACTGAGGTTAGCACATCCAATTGCATAGATTAGACAAATTGAAGTTACACATCAAAATTGTTGGAATATTGTCTTAAATATTAAAAACATTAAGGCCTGAGGAGTAAACAAAATTAAGAAATTCATGTGGATGATCCACAGCGTTGTTGGCAAAAAAATGTAGCTCTCTCGCACATCTGCTTGTAATTTTTTTGACAAAGGCTCTAGGTTTCAGAATAAAGATTGAGAACTTAATCATTTAGACAGAATTTCCCAACTCGTATTTTCCCAATATTGATAAGATATATTTTTCTAGAAAATTTCCTGTTACTTACTGGTAATAAAAGACTTGAGAAAAGCTTACCACCATCTCCAAAACGGGCTATTATAGTTGTTCTTAAGATATAGGGATTGAACAGAGCTCTTAAAATTAAACGACTTTAGCACTGTGTAACAAAATTTTACTTTTTTCCTGTAACATTGAGAAAAATAGTTGATTTATGTTAAATTGGACCTCCTGAATATAAATATATAAACTAAACTTTTGTCACACATACCATTTTAAAGTTGTGACACGTTTAATTTATATAAACAGCTAAAAACTGAAAATTTTAAACATATTCTAAACAAGTTTATATACTTGTATTTTGAATCTGAATGCATTTATAGTAATAATATACACTTATATATACATTATGAGGAGAAATAGCACATTTTTTTTTCATTGGGTAGAACAATAAGTCACAAAAGAAAATGATGAAAAATTAACTTTTCCTCATGTGAAATTCTCTTGAATTAGAAAACAACAGTAATCTCCAAACATATTTGCATTTCATTTTCCTTAACAATGTTCTTCTGTATGTTTCCTATCTTGATCAAAACGTTCAGTTTTCTCCATCACGGCTCTCCATCGTTTAAAATTTTTTGCAATAAGTTTTTCACTAAAAAAAATGGCATTTTTTGTTTTATAACTGAATAAAAATCATCTAGATACCTCTTTTAGAGACAACTAAGCCGCTAGTTCTTTTTAGTGAGATTGTATTTTCATCAAGCATTCTTCATAAGCGTTTTTATTTGTAGTCCGACAAAAATGTCTTAGTTTAATTTAGCATCTCTCAATTTAAGAAAAATATTTTTCAACCTCAAAAATATTTTGCCATTTTTATGAAAAAAATTTTCGGTAAGCCGAGTTTTATATTTAAGGGTGGACGAATCATTTTCTTGTAGAATAAGAGGAAAATAGAAATAATAAGTGTAGCCACTTTATAAACATACAGCAGTTCTAATTGAAATAACATTTTCTATTAAACAATTACTGTTTCAAATGATATTTTTAAAGTTATATGCACAAATAGGCTGTGTAATAGAGGTGGGCAAAGTCGTTCTTTTTAATCATCCGTTCATCAGAGGACTGTTCCTTCCTTTGATCCGTTCATTCAACTCGTTCATCTGAACGGTTTCGTTCATTTAAAAAAGTCGCAGGTGATCTCTTTGAACGACATATTCACGTACGTTCGAAGTATTTCATTAGATCAATAATATTCTTCGAAGGAAAAATTACTAAAATCATCTCGAAGTAAAAAATACGCCAATGAAAAATGAATTAAAAAAAAAAAAAACTTTATTTAGGTTTAGATGTATAAAGCAATTATTGTTCATTTTTTGAAAGAAGGTTCCCTTTCAGAATGTCACAAAATTAAGCTATTTAATTTTACTATAGAAAAAAAATAATAAACTGTTTGTGACGTCGGAAAATTTTGCAAATGTGAACTTGCGTGAAATAGTGCACGAATTCTTGATAGAAACATCATGTCTCAGGTAAAAATAAAACAAAAAAAAATTTGAAAGTGTACTTAAGGTTACATTTAAAAAAATGTAAATCACGAAATAAATAAAAAAAGAGAACTAAAAAAAATAAAAAGAAAAGAAAAGAAAGTAATGTCCCTTAAATAAAAATTGGCTTAAGTTGTCGAAACTGACCTTTTTTGACCCCAAATGAAACATGTGTCAACACTGACATCTACCCAAAAGAAAGAGGTGCGTTCCTTCAAATATTTTTTTTTTCCAGCTACAGCATTGTATACGTACGAGTATATAAAGTATTACCAATAGATCATGTTTAACGAAAAAAGGAGCAACAAATATATTGGTAGCTCAGTCGGAGTACCGGATAACTTAGTTTTTAAAATGGACTCACCTAAATATTAAAGAGGTTTAAAGTTATTCCCCAGTACAAATTAGATCAGAGAGAAAAAAAAAAGATGCAGTACTTTTTTTGAATCTAGGAAAAAATTTGAGAGTAATAATCCTCATTTAAAATCTCTGGATATTAAATGTAAAATATGGTGATGATTCGGTGCAGCACGAATCATCACCATCTTCATTTTTGTTATATTTATCATTACCTTATCTACTGCACAATATTATTAAAAATTTGCATTTCATCATTTTTATTATTGCATACTGTTCAAACAACATTTTACTAAATCTCTCTCTGATATTAATCATTCATTGTGTGCATTATACATTAATCATTTATTTTTGTGCATATTACGTTAGGGTCAAAAACACAGGTTTATTTTTCAAATAAAGTATAAATTCAGTTCTCTTGGTAAGAAACGTTGACATATATTTAGGCAAAGGTTTAAAATGTTTGAGGGATGTTTAGAAGTGTCTAAAATAATTGTCTATGCTTATCAAACCGTCGCGTCATGTGCACACCCTTTTTTGCAACGTGAAATTTAAACTAACTTGTAGAGTCTGGGAACACATCCCTCGCGTAGGTCGAAAATCAATTTTTACATTTTTAATAAGAGAACTGGCATAATTTATGTATTTGTAATTATTCATACAGTTTTTTTTACCTGTAAATTAAAATACGATTGCAATTTCCAATGATATCTGGTTGCTGCCAATAAATGCTTTTGTCCTTACACAAACATTCTGCAAATAATTATTCATAATATTGATCATTGGCTGTCATGAGTTTCCATTGCTGAATTTTTAATGTTTTTTTTAAATTATTTATTTTGAAAAACTGGATTTGTATTTGAAATAATTTATAACTGAATCCTAATATGTTGTGTACTTGTTGTGTTTCATTAGCACTTAAAATAAAATTGTTATTCAATAATAATCTAAAGGTACATAAATCGCTGAACCATTATTTTAGGAAAACTAAATAATAAGTCCAAAATGAAGCGCCCTCTATCGGCGACGTTATCTGATCGATAGTTGCTGCTTCTATGAGTCAATCTAAAAGAAAATCACGCAAGCGAAGGAAAAGTGCCACCTGAACGGTAGAGGGTGTTTCTTTCCCTCCTATTCGCACCTAAAGCATCTGTTGTTCCTTTACATTTTTCATAGAAACTACTTGCTTTTACTGTATGAAATACTTTCCTTTTTTCAAAATATTTTTTTTTTTTTGGTGTGAGAACTTTTTTTTCCCCATATGTGGTCTTGTGTATGTTTTGACGTCAGTTTTTCGTTTTTTCATTTTTGATTTTATTCATCTTTAATAACAATTCTGAAATTCTAAGGTCTTTAGATCAAAAAATACCACAAGCACTATTGTGACCACCACTTAACCATTATAATTACTGAATCAATTCTTAAATTCTATACCGTTTTCATCTCAGAGAATCCTTTAGGCTAACTGTTTTTTTTAAAGGAACATATTGATCATTGGGCAGAAAAGGTCGGGTATCAAGCGCATTTCCTTAATCTTAAAAAACTTTTAATTGCATTTTTTTCTTACTACTACACTGTAAAAACGATTCAGAAACGTTCCTGAAAAATAATAGGCAGCTGATGGGTCCAATTTCTTCCAGTAACATATCTTGGAAAAATCAGGAACGTTTTCCGCTAAAAGTGAGTAACCTTTCTGAAATTAATCTTGAAACTTTCTGAAGAAATGCGAAATCCCCCCTGTTAGAGCCAGTCATGCCTCTAGAACCTTCTTAAAAGATTAAAAAGGTTTAGTGTTATTTATTGAAACCTTCTTCAATTACCAAGACGGTTCCATCAAAATCATAGCGAACACGGCTGAATCTATGCAAGAAGGAACCAATCATATCGCTTGCAATTCCTGCCTTGCAAAGCTGTAGCTACCCATTGACTTTTTCGCTCTCATTAGGAGCTTAGTCAACCTGGATAGACCGTAAGCAATTTTAGACCGATACACTTAATAAACACGCTCATTCAATCTTTAAACTGGTTGCTGAAAATATTTTCCACAACAGTGAAAGGTCTACATTCGTGCATCTTTTATCAATTCAGGAAACTTTTTTGCGAAGATACTTGTTTTTACTGGGAAATAGGTGAAAACGTGTGAAATCTCGAGACGTTCCACGGAAATAACCAGTAACGTTTTGGATTTTTTTTACAGTGTACAGCTTATATCTTAATAATGTATAGTAGGTAAGTAGCTTTTGAAGTTTCCCCCCCTTTTAATGCTTTTATTTAAATATACTGCACAGCACAAGAATCAAAATAAGATACATTAGGTAAGGTAGTTAATGAATATTTTTAGTATGATATATTCTATGAATAGTAAAAAATAATACTTTTTAAAAAATTTAAACATATAATTAAAAAATGTTTGTTAATATTGTTGTTAGATTTTATTGTATCTTACTACAACGTATCTTTACGCCTAGAATGTCTTTATTTTATCCATAAAATTTGTATTTATATTTAATTTTGCGAATAAAACGTCTTTAAGAGTTTTATTTTTTCTAGATCAGGAGTATTTAACTTGTGCTCTTTCGGAACAATTTCATCTAACAATTTTCATGAAGAAACCTCTTGATAAAATGGTATTAAAAGTCAAAGATTTAACTCAAATGCACAAAATTATTATTGCACGTTTGTTTTGTTACAATACAAATATCTCATTTATATACGATAGGTAATTTAAATAATAAGTTTTTTTATGACTTTTTTCTGTACATTCCATGAATAATAAATAAAATCACTATTTAAGGGGAGTCAGTAGCCTAAATTTTTATGTATTTTGAAACTCCACTTCAATACCTTTTTAATGATACACACGTCTTGGTCGCGCTTATATTAGAAGTAAGTGAAAAGAAGCTTTAAAAAACCGTAAATCTATTTTGATGAGGTATGAATTTCCCCTTTAAATTGCAATGTCTCGAAATGGTATTTTTGAAACTAAATGTTCCTTTTTCTCAAAAACTAAATTGTGTTAGGCTTGGAAATTTTTACCACCTATTCCATACATCTAATTGCATATATTGAAGTAAATTCTTTCTCATATTCGAAAAATATTTTTTTTTTTTATGGAGCTGATTTCGTGTTGCAAAATGACATTTTTTGGAAAAAAAAAACTGTGACTTACACATTAGAATTTTTTTAAAACTAAGCTTTCTTTCTGTAAAATTTTACTTCAGTATAGAGAAAGAGTCTACTTATAAGGTACAGAAAAAAATTCATATTTGTATCTTTAATAGATTTTCAGAAAAATGTACATGAACCTGTTTGAATTGACATTGACGGGGATACTGACTCCCCTTTAAAAATATAGTAAATAATTGAAAAAATAATTTTAAAATTATTGCTTACTTTAATTGCCTTTTACAATGTATACCATATTTTTATTTAATGGCCTTATACCATAATTTTATTTAATGCAAGATATGTGAATTTCGGTTTAATTTTACTAGAGAACCACCTTTAAGAAATTAATCTCTTATAAAATTAAAGTTTTGCTGAAATGTTGGCGTTTTGATTAGACAAACACTGTTAACTTCTAAAAAATAGTGTAAAAGTTCCAGGCAACCATAGGTTTCCACAGAACGTAGGTGAAAGATATACAGTATGTCCAGTTTGTCAGTTTTCTAGTCTTAAACAGTTTAAACGTACACTGTAAAGAGATTCCGAAACATTACTGGGTATTTCCGCGTTACGTTTTGGGATTTTATCGGTTTTCATCCGTTTCCTGAAAAAATCAAGTATTATTTTCAAAAAATTTCCTGAATTACTACAATTTGCACAAATGCAGACTTTTCACTCACTGTAAAAAATTCCTAAACGTTACTGGATATTTCCGTGGAACGTTTCGTGATTCCAGAGGTTTTCACCGATTTTCCCATAAAATCAAGTATCTTCGCAAAAATGTTTCCTGGATTGTTAAAAGATGCACGAATGCAGACCTTGCCCTGGTGTGAAAAACAATTTTTTCTTCCAGCTTAAATATTGACTGAGCGTGTTTATTAAGTGTATCGACATTAGATTTGTCAAAGCCCGTCTGGAATGACTAAGCTTCCAATGGAAGCAAATACCTCACTGGATATAGCTACAGCCTTGCGAAGCGGGAATTGCAGGCAAGGATTATGATTGGTTCTTGCTTGCAATTTTCGCGTAGTTTTAGCCGTGAGTGTTGTAATACTTCTGGGAGCTTCCTTGATCATCTTTAATCAGGAAGGTCAGGATTCTTCCTTAAATCAGGAAGGTTCTAATCAAACAAATTAAACCTATTTAATTTTTCTAGAAGGTTCACGAATGGCTTTAATAGGGGAGATGTCCTAATATTTCAGGAAAACGTTCCTGGTTTTTGTAAGATATGTTACTGGTTGAAATTGGGCACATCAGCTGCCTATTATTTTCCAGGAACGTTTCTGAATCGTTTTTACAGTGCTGTTGTGAAGAATAGTTTTAGCTCCCAGTTTAAAGATTAACTGAACGTATTTATAAAATGTATCGGCTTCAACTCTGTTACGGCCCGTCCATGCTATTTGAACTCCCAATGGGGGCGAATAAGTATGGATTACGTTGCTTTGCCAGAATTACAGCCGATCGAAGTTCTCGTTACTTGCAATCCTGGCTTAGCTTTGGCCATGTTTGCAATAATGCTCTTGGAACTACCTCGATAAATGAGGAAGATTCCAAGCTATTATGTTCTACTTCCTAACTTCACTCTAATTTTCCAGATTGGCTTTTACGGGACGATTTCTGAATTTTCCAGGATAATGTCAGGAAAGTTACTGAATTTTAGCGGAAAACGTTCCTGGGTTTTGCAAGACATGTTACTGGCAGAAATTGGGAACATCAGCTGCCTATTATTTTAGCGGAACGTTTCTGAATCGTTTTTACAGTGTAGAAATTTAATTCTTCAGAAAGTTATGAGTGTGCGTAAAACTAAAGCCCTCGATCCGTCTCTTAAGTGGCGACACGCTCCAGCGTCCGCCATTTTGTGTCGTTCCGCAACTTTCTCCCTATCTGAACAGTAGAAAAATACACAGTTTCGCTCATTGAAAAGTATCCTTTTATCAACGAATGTTTACAGATTTTTAATCGTAACTTATGTAACTGAGAATAAACACACAAAAATGTTGAATTTTACCTTAGTAAAATATTTTTTTTTTAATTATTAAACCGAATATTAGTAAAAAGGTGTTTTGAAGAAATGTTCGACCATTTTTAAGAGTAATTTCTTTTTTTCCCCAATATAGACCTTCTGAGTTAGAAATTACTTGAAGTGTTTTAAATATGTGTTTTATTATTAGAAAGTTGGTGTAGTAGGACCAGGGGCGGATACAGAAAAATCTCTCGGAGGGGGCCCGGGAAATTGAATAGCACCTCCTCCTTCCCCCTGCCACATACGATGTTTCATAACAAAGTTTTCATTACTTTATTTTAAAATGTTTTTTTTTTATAATTTTTTAGAATCCCTTAAACTAATGATCCACCTCTAAGTACATACATATTATGTACCAATATACTTTGAATGTGGACGTAAAACATCTTTATCGTTTCAAGCCAATTAAATACTAAACCATAATAATGCACTGTAAAAAAATTACGAAACGTTACTGGGTATTCCCGTGTTACGTTTCGGGAATTTAATGGTTTCTATCTACTTCCTGGAAAAATCAAGTGTTATTGTCAAAAAGTTTCCTGAATTGCTACAAGTTGTACGAATGCAGACTTTTCACTGTTATGAAAAATATTTTTAGCTCCCAGTTTAAATATTAACTGAGCGTATTTATAAAGTGAGTCGTCTTCAGTTCAATTACAGCCCGTCCGTACTGAATAAGTTCCCAAAGGGAACAAATAAGTTTCGATTACGTAGCTTTGCAAGAATAGCAGGTGAGTAAAATTATCGATACTTATTTGCACTTCTAGCGTAGCTTTGGCCATGTGTGCAGTAATGCTCTTGGAACTTCCTTGATAAATCGGGAAGATGCCAAGCTATTAAACTATACTTTCCTAAGTTTACTCTAATTTTCCAAAGACACGTCTGGCTATTAACGGGACGATTTCTGAATTGTTCAGGAATATTCCAAGATAATATCAGGAATGTTACTGAATTTTAGCGGAAAACGTTCCTGGACTTCGCAAGATATGTTCTTGGCAGAAATTGGGCACATCAGCTGCCCATTATTTTCCAGGAACGTTTCTGAATCGTTTTTACAGTGTGTTACCGAAATGCTATACAATTAGCGGTTTTAATTTTAGACAATGTCGTAATGATCATTACACGAGGGCAAGGTTATACAATAAAAAAATATACCCATACCTCATTTGAGTTTTTAATATCATTTTATAGTGTTTTAACTATAAATTATTATTTAATTAAGAAAATCATAGCTATTAAACATATAAGTTTTACTGAAAAATTCAGGACAATTTCTGTGTGGATTTCAAAGTAGTTGCTTATTGCTCTCGAAGCCATGATACAGTTGAGAAAACATATCCATATTGCATGCCGCCTCCATTAATATCATGGTTTTCTCAAGAAACTACGATATGATTTCTTTCATTTTGCATTTTTTATAAGCTTAAAAAGAAAAAGCTATTATTTAGCAAATAGCTTCCTGGATCAAAATAATTCTTTTAGGCACGCCTGCACATCTTTTGAAGAATGTTAGTTATTGATTCCATCAAAGAAAAATTAATGGACGAATCGCGATATTACGTTCCCTTAAATTCAAAACCAGCGAGTTAAATGTATAAATGTATTCTGCCACTCTAGGATTCCAGTATGATTTCTTTAGCAAACAAAGATGCTATTATTGAAAATATGCTTTATGTGTGTTTTTTGTTCTGTTTAATTAACTACATAAAAAAATGCTATGGAGAAGTCGATTAAAAAATAGTGAATAAAATAGTTAAATAAATTCATCCTTTTGAGAGGGGCATGGGCCTCCTGCCTCCCCCCCCCCAAATCCACTACTGAGTAGAACAGTAGTGAGCTAAATTAATTATGTCATACATTATTTGTGGGAAACAGTTTGAACTTATTCATGCAAAGCAGTATCATTTATATTTCTAATGTGTGTAGTTTTCTTATGGAAAATTATTCACTTCTAAAAATTGCAAAATTTCTTTTTGTTTTAACTAATAAGGTTTTGTTTTCAGCAGGACTCTTCCATGTTTTTTTTTCTTTTTTTACATTTTACCAACACTTTCTTGTTTCTCATGACGATTTTACATTTAAAAATGCCTTTCATTTAAACCTGATTTTTTAGGATGCTAGTTCTCAAAAACTCAACGAACTGATAATAAAATGTAACCAGTTTTAAATCAATATTAAAATAATAATAATAATTGAATTATTTGATACCAATAGGAATTCAAATAAAAGAGTGCAGATTACATCTGTGACGATATGTTATAAATAGCAATGATGAACTTATAAATTAAGTTACTGAGATAAATCATATATATATATACTAAAAAGGTTTTTACATCAAAATAAAAGTTAAACGAAAACAGATTTTTTCCTGGGAAAAAAAAAAAAAAAAAAAAAAAAAAAAAAAAAAAAAAAAACGTCGCGTAATTATATAAATTGGCTTGAGTTACATGTTACTATAATCTCAAAGAAGCTTATTTTTTTTTTTAATGAATAATTTCATACTTTTAATATCTTAATTTTTTTGCGCAAAATAGATAAATAATTAACTTGGCAACACGCTGAAACTCATGGCTATGACACAATTAAAAGCAAAACTACGTGTTCTTAAAATAATTTCGCAACAGTTATTGAGACATTTTGAGACTAACTAAACAATAGAAAATTTACATTAAAAATAAATAAAATAATTAGTATATTTAACTTTTGACGGTTTTGTTAGCTTAAACTCAGAGAAATCAGTTTTAAAATCAGGGCAAATATTTTACTACTGCTAGCAATTTATTAGTGCCGTTACATAGTTGAGTTTTACACAATTTGAAGGAATTATTTATGATGATTTTAGTGAATGTCCTTATTATCCCATGAAAATTTACAAACCATCAGACAGTTTCATGAAAAGTAAAAAATATTACTATTTCAACAAGAGTTTCAAAAAGTATCTGAAAATGCACAGCAGTATTGATGAAAATATTTAAAATACATAAATAATCTTTCAATGTATTTCGATATAGTAATTTTAAACTGTTAGAACATCTAAATGCACTACACCAAGGCATCTTCTCATTAAAGATAGCGCTTGATGAAAAATACGAATAGCAAAGAGAAAATATCTAGTATTCCGCACAGTGAAATCACACAGGCAACGACACAAAATGGCGGACTGAACCCAAGTGATTGCCCGCCTCCAATCGCAGTCGAAAGCGGCGCGCAGTGCATGGATCAAAGTGTGTCGCCACTTAAGAGACGGATCGAGGGCTTTACGTAAAACAACGTGACTCTTGATAAATTTCTGGCGAAATATTGCAGTCCAATATCAATAAAGAATTGAAAATAAATTATGAAAAAAAAAAGCCTAACTACAGTAAACTCCCGATTAGCCGCGGAATTGGATGGCACAAGTTACACGGGTAATAAAATCGCGGGTAATCAACAAAAAGGCTAAAGTGAGGGCAAATAAAGTTTTAAAATGTTCTTCCTCAAAAACTTAGCTGTATTGTTGCACAATACTTCCTTTAAGCAGTGAAAATCTATACAGTGCATCAAAAATGTTTTGTATTTTTTCATAACAGAACTTAACATCAGTAAAAAACAAGTGTTGAATGCAGAAAGCACAATAAATAAATAAGTAAATAAATAAATAAAAAAAAACAACTAAGTTTAAATTCACATTTTTTTTTTACAAAAATTTTATGGGTATTTGGTTTCTACTGTGAAAATATATGTACCTAATTGTTGATTGACTCGCGGATAATCGAGAGTTTACAGTTGTTCGGTTTCTGAAAGTACGAGGGTCGATCCAAAGGTAAGGTTCTCATCAATTTCACACGGTAAAAAAAAATCCCAAACATCACTGATTATTTCCATGTGACGTTTCGGGATTTCAATGGTTTTCCTCCACTTCCTGGAAAAATAAAGTATCATTGTCAAAAAGTTTCCTGAATTGCTACAAGCTGTGTGAATGCAGATTTCTCACTGTTTAAAAAATATTTCTAGCTCCCAGTTTAAAGATTAACTGAGCGTATTTATAAAGTGTATCGACTTCAATTCAGCTTCGGTCCGTCCAGCCTGATTAAGCTCACAAAGGGTGCCAATAAGTCATTGGACTGTATAGCTTTGCAAAAATTGCAGGAGAGTAAATCCGTGGTGCTTTCATGCAATTCTTTCTTAGTTTTGGCCATGTTTCCATAGCGAGTTAGGAACTTTCTTGATAAATTAAAAAGGGGCCAAGCTATTATACTACTCCTACCTAAGTTTACTTTTAAGTTCCGGAGACACAACTGCGTTAAATGGGAAGATTTCTGAATATTTCTGGAGGATTCCAGGGTAATTTTAGGAAAACTATTGAGATCTAGCGGAAAACATTCCTGGCTTTTTCAAAATATGTTAACTGGCAGAAAAAGCGCACATCAGCTTCCCATTATTTCCCAGGAACGTTTCTGAATCGTTTTTACAGTGTACAAATATACAAAACTGTCTCTTCTCATGGAAATTTACATAATTGGAAAGAAAAAACGTTTCTCTATTTTTATACATAAGTGTCATTTTTTCTGTGCATTATTGTCGACACGGTGCCCAAATTTCTGTATCGAGTATCACAGAATTTTACCGCCAACCCGTTGATAAAGCGTTTCACCCCTTTTTTGACTTCGTCGTCGCTCTAGAAACGCTGGCCATCAAAGTGTTCATTAAACTTAGGAAACGAGTGGTAATCACTAGATTCGAGCTACAGACTGCAATCAAGAACCGTATGGTTTGTTGACTGTCATGTCCCACTCTGGCGGTGGAACTCTGTGACACTTGATACAGAAGTTAAGGCAACGTCGACAATAATGCACAGAAAAAGATGGCAATCTTTACTAATAATAAAGCTGAAAGTCTGTCAGGATCTCTGTCTGTCAGGATCTCTGTGACGCGCATAGCGCCTAGACCGTTAGACCGATTTTCATGAAATTTGGCACAAAGTTAGTTTGTAGCATGAGAGTGTGCACCTCGAAGCGATTTTTCGAAAATTCGATGTGGTTCTTTTTCTATTCCCATTTTAAGAAAAATTTTCTCATAAGATTGACGAGTAAATTACGAAATTATCATCACGTGAAATCGTAACCAAGACAATTGGCGAGAAAATTCACCATACATTATATGTAAATATACAGGCGAACCAAAAGACCTTTTAATTTTCTATTACGGGCAAAGCCGTGCGGGTACCACTAGTTATATATAAAAAAAGAAACACGTTTTTTCTTTCCAACTACGTAAATTTCAATGAGAAAAGACAGTGCTGTATATTTGTAAAATTGATGGGAACCTTACTTTTGGATCGACCCTCGTAGTTACCAAACTTATGTTTCAAGTTCTATGCGCTTATTAATGTTAAGGTTGAATGCAAAATTGAAGGAGGCTTTGGAATTTCATATGGCATTGCCTTCTTTGTTCTATTTTAAAATCCATTAAAGGAAAAAAAAAACATATGTTATCTCACTAGGATTAACAATAATCTTTCTCAAGTATATTTTCATAGTTAGAATAAAAGAACAAACTAATGCTGCGTGGCTTTAACTAAGCTATGTAGATCTTATCTTTCTTTTAAAATAGTGAATACTTAATATTGTTAATTAAGGTTAATTAGGCAGAAGATTCGTAAGATTCTAGAAATAAAAATTATTTAAGACACTTTTCGAGCTTTCTGTAATTTTTATCTTGCATTCCAAATGCTTAATTAGGAATTATATTTCATCAACTTTTTAAAAATATGATGCTTATCATATTACTTATGCTACAAGAGCTTTATTTTCCTATTTATATTAAAGAAGATTTAGAAATATTAAAATCTATTTTCTATAAGATACAATAGTATTATAAATTGGATGTATGGCATACTTATTCAAGTGATTTCTGGCAAATTATGCTTACAAACTGTTGTTATTAATGTGACTACATATATAGTTACCTATTTATTTCCTAAATATCTTTATTATTTCTGTCATTCTCCAAAAATTATACGTAGGGAATTATAGAGGGGTATTACGGAGTAGAAGAAGCTAGGACATTTTAGGCGGCTCGATACGGTATCCATAGATTGCTATTTTAACCCAGTTTGGGGTCATCAGTTTAAAATAGCCATATCAGAGCTGGAGGCAATAAACACTTTCTAGATAGTAATATTAACTGCAACACGGGTAGCTAAATTTGAATTTCGGAGTTGTTCAACTAAAATCTCAAATACCATTCTGTCTCACATTCACTGTAAAAACGATTCTGAAACGTTCCTGCAAAATAATGGGCAGCTGATGTGCCCAATTTCTGCTAGTAACATAACTTGCAAAAACCAGAATCGTTTTCCACTAAAAATCAGTAACCTTCCTGAAAGTATCCTTGAATCTTTCTGAAGAACATGGAGATCGCACCTGTTAAATTCAGCTTTCAGTTGAAATACGATAGGTTTAAATACAACTGGTTAGAACCTTCTAAAGTTAATAAGAGTCAAGCATTTCCCTTGCCTATAAATTCTTGTCTTGCAAAGCTGCAGCAATCCAGAGATGATGTCAAATGAAAATAATTAGCAATCGTGATTGCTTAATAACGTTAAACCGCACAAGATTGCTAAGAACTGTGGACAATTTTTTTGTGGTTTCAAAGAACCCTTTTTACAGCAGAAAAGTGAGCTTTTGGGTGTAAAGGAGATTCCATAAAAATCCAAAACACGAATTAGCAGTCCTCTGTAAACTTGTGCGGTTTAACGTTGTTGTAATTTCTTTTTATACCCAACTGCTGTTTTTCTTTTTGCGAGACAATTTATGTAATGCAATTCATGGGGTCTTTTAAAAGATATATTTCCTTCTGCACAGTGACTTAAACCAGATGAATATTAAGAAAAAAAATGTAAAAAAGTGGAGAAGCAGAAGAATAAGTTATTTTTCTGATCTTTTCCACCGTTTTAATGGGTTTAATGATGTAAAATTTCTTTTTCCCTGTTTTATTATCATAAACATTATATTTACACTGCTATACCAAAATGCTTTATTCCTTATAAGGGAAAAAATCTTAATACCACACATGTATTCATTTAATAATTTCAGTAGGGGAAAGTGGGGTAAACCCAAGAAGTCGAGAGCGAACCGGGTACCCTCTTCTAGCCTCTGTAAGCACTGCAAACGCGTGGACAAGAGATGAACTACCTTCCTCCTTGATGAAGAAGCAGCGGCCATTTAACTAGAACGCAAAAGACTCGCTTCTTTCTTTCCTGTGAAAAAAAGTGTTTGAGTGGTTTTTGCGTAAAATTTTTGAACAAAACTAGACCGATTATACTACGTTCCTGTTTCAGCAACAGTGAAGGAGTGTACCTCTATTTGTACAACATTTAATTACCTTCATTACCATTCTAAGTAATTGTGTGTAGCGTTCTGTATAGTCATATGACGGCATTTTTTATGAAAGATGTACGTGCAGGGCAAAACCGGGTACCTCCCCCATACACAGAGAGAAAGACGCAGCCGAAGGAGGACAAGGGAAAAGAAAAACAATGATTTTGACGAGCTCCCCATGCATCCATCATCTTCAGACAACATTAGAAGAAAAGAAAAAGAAAAATGATGGAAAGAAGACTTAAGATGGACGGAAGAAAAAAAACCTGAAGGAAAGATAAACAAATCAAAGAAACGACAACATTATAAAGATCCAAAAAAATAACAGATAGAAAATGAGCGTCCAAAAAAAGGAAAAACCGAAGAAGTAAATGAGGGATGATTCCAGTGAAGAGGATGACAATACTGTCTGCATTTACTGCAATGAGCTTTACTCGGATTCCAAGGGTGGTCAGGGATGAATCCAAAGCATCTAATGTCGTCGTTGGGCCCATGAAAGCTGTTCTGGGGCCGAAGAGGAAAATAACTATTTTGCTTGCAATTTGTGTCAATAGGCCTTACATTTCTGTAAAAAAATTGAAGATAAAGACTGTTAAATTTACTGACAACTCATCAATATGTGTCCTTTTCTATTACATTATGACGATAGTTACCATATGTCACTAAAATAAACTTGAATTTTGTGGAAACTTTTAAAATTTTTATTTTCCTATTTCAACAACATGTCTACCCGGTTTTGCCCCACGAGTGGGGCAAAACCGGGTAAAATGACTTTTTTTTACAAAAAAATTAATAAATTTAGAAAAAAGAACACCTATGTTTTAGAAACTGTGGTTGCATTATTAGATAAGTAGTCCATACTTTTGCAAAACATTGTTCCTTTATGCTAAAATCTGTGATTTCTGAAAGCCTGCAAACCTTAGGGTCCCGGTTTTACCCCACTTTCCCCTACCATTAATATGTGTAAAAATAAGTAATATATCTCTCTTTGGTACGATCAATTGTGTACATTATTTTATGTTTCTTTATTAATAACCGAAATAAATGTAAAATAAAAAAAATTGGCTACTCATAATGTGAGTACTTTAGTATGAAAAAAGAAGAAAAAAGGTAAAATGAGTTTTTCATATTTAAAAAGCGATTTTTGGTTTTGTTATTCTAATTAAAACATAAAAAAAGATAACATGAACTCATGAACTGGTTTGTTATTATTCAAATAGAATGAACATGGTGAAAGCACAAATGTTTATAAATTTGGGAAACAAACTGTTTCAAAGCATGGAATTAAAACGAGAAAAGAAATTTTCAAAAATAGTTTTCTTTTACGTTTTTGTGATGATATGTTGTGTCTTTCATTTATCAAGTAAAGAGAAAAACAAAAGTCAAAAAACAAAATTTCTACAGCCATGCAAAAAATATATTTCTGACATGTAAAGAGGACAAAATAAATAAATTTGAATAACGACAAATAAAAAAGTACACTGAGCAGAAAGTTTAAAAAGAAAAACAGTGACACACAAAGATATATAAACAAAATAAATTTTTCAAAAAAATGCATAAATGTATGACAAATGTCGAAATCGAGGGGAAGTTTTGGAAATATTTTAATGCTGAAGCAAATACACTTTGGCGAAATGCCAATTTTTGGAATTTATAATAACGTAATGCTTCATTACTGTTGGACTACTTTTGGCGAAGCGGTTCTATAAAACTGAAGTGAAGAAATAAATGTTAAAATTTTTCTACTGACTTTGAATGTCAATGTTCGTATTAAAGTTATTGTCGCTAGCATTTTATTGAGAGAGTACTTTAAGGAGAAAAAATGGCTTTGGAACTTTCTTAAATTATCGTTTTCTGAGGCCGTTTACTTATCTCTTTTTTCCCCCATCCTTTTTTTTTCCCTAATGTCAGTTTTTATTGGCTATCAACGTGAAGTGTTTTTTTCATTTGATATTATAATTCTTTCGGCAAATAATTTTCTTCTTCGAAAGCTTGTTGTTAATAATCATCATTCAGAATCTGAAGTGCAGCGTTTTTCGGACTAAATAGTTAGCTAATTTTGTTATGTACAATAAAGTTTGCACTTTGCTAAAAGTGGTTCTTTTTTTATATAGTTAAAAGTTGAAAATTCATTTGTTTTTTGATCGTATAGCTGATATTCTCTTATGATTCTTTGATTCGGGTCATTTTATATTTAAAATACTATTTTTTGTAAAATAATGTTCAATTCCCCATTTTCCAAACTTTAAAGCTTTGATGAAATGCAATTAAAAAGTTCACATTCCTAGCTTTGGTTTGGATCAGCATTAATTTAGAGTAATACTAGACAAAACGTTTTTATCACCTCTATAAATGGATTAACATTTCTTTATTGTCAATGGGGTTGCTTCCATCAGTCAAAAGTATTATCTTTAGTCACTGAAGTTGATAGAATGAGCAAAAAATAAAATTAGAAAAATAATAATAATAACATGGTGTGAAAAAAATCTAAAATTTTCAAAAAAATTCGTTTTTTAAATTATTTTAAAGTGCCCGATTTTTCAAACAAGGCGTGGTCTTTATGACGTCACAAGTGATGCACATCGGTGCGTACTCCACTGACTCGCTGAATGCTGACGCTTGCTGTCTACCGCATTTCCACGTTATGATAATTCGGAAGCGAATTAAATATTGCATTCTACGCTTGCTAGCAGCCATATCATTGCCAGTACATGTGAGTAAAAATGCAAATTAAAAATTGCGCTCTGCAGTGAATGGCATTTCATCACTTGTGATGTCATGTGCAAAAGCATAAAAAATAAAATTGGTCAGATGCAATGTTTTAAAGCTTGCTCTTTCAGAAAAAAATACTTTTAAAATTTCGGAAACGACCCTATTTAGTGCAAACATATCTTACTAATAACAATTCCACTATTTCACATTAAGGA
The DNA here is from genome assembly GCF_026930045.1 of Uloborus diversus. Taxonomy (NCBI): domain Eukaryota; kingdom Metazoa; phylum Arthropoda; class Arachnida; order Araneae; family Uloboridae; genus Uloborus; species Uloborus diversus. The sequence goes on from NC_072738.1 coordinate 83,452,019, forward strand.
CTGAAATAGCAGTGTTTTCAGCTCTGCTGGATGAAATTTTCTATTTTAAACGTAACTTGTTTTGTTTCATAGCATTCCATATATTAATTTATTTATTTTAGCAGTTTGTACATGGTACATAAAATCTTGTATTTTAAGAATGTATTGCACAGAATTAATGTCATTAGACATGTGTTTGCTTCCATACTTCATACTGGAGCAACGAAGTTTTCAATAAAAAAATAAATTACTGCATGACAAAAAAATCAAATTTGAGCATTTTATGAAGCATAAATGAGGTCAAGAATGAAAGGGAACAGCGACAAGAGAGGTCGGGGATAAATAACACATAATGAGGTTGTTTCCTTCATTCAAAAGTAGTACTTTTTGTCACTGAGATTGATATAATAAGCAAAAAAAAAAAAAAAAAACATGGACCCAGAAAATACTTTCATTTTTCCAACAATTATTTTTTACTTATTTTTTTGTGTGTCCGATTTTTCAAACAAGGCGTGGTCCTGATGACGTCACAAATGGTGCTCTTTGGCGCATCTTTGTACCGCATTTCCACGTTATGATAATCAATAAGCGAACTAAAATTGCGCTCTGCGCTTGCTATCAACCATATCGTTGCCAATACACGTGAGTAAAGATGCGAATTAAATATTTTGCTCTGTGAATAGCAGCACTGAATGGCAATTCATCATTTGTGATGCCATCGGCAGAAGTATAAACAATGAAAGCATACCGATTTAAGTAATTTTTTTTTTGAAATATTAAACTTAAACAAATTATTTAAAAAATGGTCCGATGCTATGTTTTTAAGCATGCTCTTTCAGAAAACTATACTTTTAAAATTTTGGAAACGACCCCATTCTTATATTTAAGAGAATTACCACGCTTAGTAAGTTAATGTGACGAATTCTATGACCATCATTCTATTCCCTTTCCAATAAAGGTCTGGCTTCCAATCTGGTGGATGACACCCCAGGTTAACTTTAATGTTTATACTTTCAATTTTTACTTTCTTCTATATCTAATATATAGAAGAAAGTATTGGATTCGTGCAAATTTTCGAATTTCAAATTTTGACGGATTCGAACGTTTTGAGGTGTGCTGAGTCCATTTCGACTATTTTTGGAAAATGTCTGTCTGTCTGTGTGTATGTGTGTCACGTCTGTGTGTGACCAGTTTTTTGTGGCCGCTCTACAGCAAAAACTACTGCATGGAATTGAACGAAATTTGGTACACATATGTGCCCTTATGTGAACTTGTGCCCATTGGTTTTTAGCGCGGATTCCTCCAAGGGGGGTGGAGCAATGGGACTTTTTTGAGTTACGCGTGCTTGCTATTCCTCAGGAAGTAACTGGCGGAATCAAACAAAATTTGGTCCACATGTTGCCCCTAACAGGAGCAGGTGCTGATTCAATTTTGGTGTCAATAGCTCAAACGGGGGTTGAGTTATAGAACGTTTTTTGTCGTCAATTGTGATTGCTGTATCTCAAGAAATAACGAACGGAATCAAACAAAAATTTTTTTGACAAGTAGCCCTTAGTGGGTATAAGAGCTGATTTTATTTTGGTATCAGCAGCTCAAAAGGGGGTAGCGCAATCGCCCGTTCTTTTTTTTCATTGTGAGTGCCCTATCTCAAGAAGTAATGCTACGTTCTGGTTGAAATTTGAAATATATGTGAATCCATACGTAAACAGGCTTTGGTTCAATTTTGACTCCAATCGCTCCAAGAGGTGTTGATTTTTTTTTTTTTTTTTTGCGAATAAAAATAGCTTTATTAATGCAACAATAAGAAAGATAAATCGTAATAGATTGTCGTCTGCGTATTTCTCGAGATTTTAATTGTATGGAAATGATCGGAAATATTATCTCAATGATTTAAAATTTTTAACTGTTGCCATCTTATGTTTGTTAATAAATAAAATATTTGTAATTAATTCAAGCAAGGTTTTTAAAATAACTTTCAATTTTCGCTCTTTGCTTTGCTTTTACAATAATTCAGACTTCGGGATGGTCGTCAAGTTTTTGCATGTGTAATTTTGTTTTTGTGAGGAATATTGCTTCCTTGTCAAGCATGGGGAGGGATCAGAAAAAGGAAAAATATAGAAGAAAGTTTCGTGATGGCCACAACATACTAGTTAATTTTGGTTTCATTGGCTGCTTTAGAATTAACCTTAATATGAAGAGTAAAATTAACTGCCATTGACCAGGAAAGGCCATTCTTTTCGATGGCCCTCAAACCAACGAACAGCGTGCGCTGCATCGAAATTTGCTGAAGTATCATATTAAAATTTTCTGTTGACTGGAAGCTACACTGTAAAAAAATTCCGAAACGTTACTGGATATTTCCGTGTTACGTTTCGGGATTTCAATGGTTTTTATCCACTTCCTTGAAAAACAAGTATCATTGTCAAAAAGTTTCCTGATTTGCTACAAGTCGCACGAATGCAGACTTTTCACCGTTGTGAAAATAATTTCAGTTCCCAGTTTAAAGAATAACTGAACGTATTTATAAAGTGCATCGGCTTCAGTCCAGGTACGGCCCGTCCATGCTAACTAAGCTCCCACAGGGAGCGAATAAGTATGGACTACGTTGTTTTGCAGGAATTGCAGGCGAGTAAAATTTTCGTTACTTGCCAGCAATTCTTGCTAAACTTTGGCCATGTTTGCAATGATGCTCTTGGAACTTCCTTGATGAATCAGGAAGATGCTGAGCTATTACATCATACCTTTTTAAGTTTACTCGAATTTTTCAGAGACACGACTGGCTTTTAACGGGAATATTTCTGAATATTTTAGGAAGTTTCTAGGATAATTTCAGGATGGTTACTGAATTTCAACGAAAAACGTTCCTGGATTTTGCAAGATATGTTACTGGCAGAAATTGGGCACATCAGCTGCCCATTATTTCCCAGGAACGTTCCTGAATCGTGTTTACAGTGTAAAGATAGCTCTTACAATAATACTTGTACGTTAAAAAAACGATGACTTTACAAGTGTGCCCAAGTGCATCTCTAACTTGTTTTACATTGTGCCTTCAGTCTGTTCTCAAATGTGTTACCAAGTTAAAATTTAATACTTTCACTGTAAAAACGATTCAGAAACGTTCCTTGAAAATAATGGGCAGCTGATGTGCCCAATTTCTGCTAGTAACATATCTTAGAAAAACCAGGAACGTTTTCCGCTAAATTTCAGTAACCTTCCTGATATTATCCTGTAAGCCTCCTGAAAAATTCAGAAATCTTCCCGTTAAAAGGCAATTGCGTCACTAGAAAACTAGAGTAAACTTAGGATGTTATAATATACTAGCTTAGCATCATCCTATTTTATCAAGGAAGTTCCAAGAGCATTATTGCAAACATGGCCAAAGTTAAGTCAGAATTGCAAGTAAGTAACGATAATTTTACTCGCTTGCAATTCTTGCAAAGCAGTGTAGCCCATACTTACACGCTCCCTTTGGGAGCTTAACTAGGGACTATGGCCGAGCCATATTCGTTCTGAAGCCGATACACTTTATAAATACGTAAAGTAAATCTTTAAACTGGGAGATAAAAATATTTTTCACAACGGTGAAAGGTCTGCATTCATGCAACTTGTAGCAATTCAGGAAACTTTTTGATAATGATACTTGATTTGTCCAGGAAGTGGGTAAAAACCATTAAAATCCCAAAACGTAACGCGGAAATACCCAGTAACGTTTCGGAATTTTTTTACAGTGTTGCTTTCAACATTCAGAGAACGCTTTAGTGCACATTCAAGCAACTGGAGCACTTTTTTTTTTTTTTTTTTTTGAATTAAAATGATCTAAACCTGCTTCCGAAGTGTACCGGGAATTAGCAGTGTATAACTGCTTTCCGCTTTTTAGGTAATCCTTAACTCATAATAATTTCTGACTAGTGGTTCGCCAGACATATTCCAGGCTCTGAAGTGAATCAGTGGTTGGAAAAACTATATTTATTTTGCAGTTAACCACAGCTACTACTTACACTACCCAAATGTACTAAAATAAAACTGCAGCTACTTCTTTTTTAATGCAGCGACTGCAAACTACTTTTGAAATGTAGCCGATACTATCGCACTTTTAGTGAAGGAATATTTCTGCAATTCACAATTAACAATTTTTAAAAAAATTAGAAAAAAATAACAAAAAATAATTTAAAACAATAAATAGCCCATTCAAACACCAAAAACTATTAAAAATTTATAACACGTGTTTTTGGAGCCTGTTTGTTATAATTCAAAATATGCTTGATATTTGTTAAATATTTATGATTTTGCTAAGTAGTTTAAGTTTTTAAATTTTCTCTAAGAAATAATATACTACTTTGAGAGTTAAGGATTAAAATTTGCTCATCTTCATAAAAACGACATGCACATATTTTATTCATTTAAAGTTTTAAATCATAAGCGTTAATTTGCATTTGAGTGTATTCACATAAAGGGTAGTAAAATAGCTACTGTGCATAAGTAATACAAATTTATATTAAATGCGTTGTAGAAAATTGTCTCGTTTAAATCATTTATATTTCTTTTTATATTAAAATCATAAAGAAAATTAAATGTATACATTGAAATGAAAATAAGACAGTAATAACTAGTTGAACGTTTGAAAGTATTGGATGAGACGCAGAAGCGTCTCAAGAAATTCCTCAAGCAGTGTCCATCTTAAAAAGAAACAATTTGGCTACTTGGAAATGTAAAAGCATGCAGTAATAATTTTACTTTAATTATGCACACAGCCATTCGCACATAAGATTGATTAGATAATTGAAAAATAAAATTAAACAGAAGAGAAAAAAATGTTTTTATATAATTTATTAATTTTGTGTTTCATGAAAAGGGTCCAGACCTGAAGACTACCCACTTTTCTAAGCTACCGAAAGGATAAAATATAAATTTATTTTCAAACCTACTAGACAACTGCAGAACTTTACAGTTTTATTTAATATATTTTTTAAATATATCAACAGTTAATTGCTAAATAAAAAAGCAAAAATAACTAAAACTGCTAAAAAAAGATAAATAAAAAAAATTCGAACCCCGATACTACTTGTTATTATTATAAATACATAAACAATCCGAATGTGTATTTTTAAATGAAAGCCAGACGACTTTGAATTCAAAAGCTTTTTGTTTGTCGGGAAAATATTACGAGCGAAGGAAAAAATCTCGTTTTCGTGATTTTCCCTCACCATAGTAAGCATTAGATGTCTGCTAGGGTTGTTCAATAAAATTTTCGTGAATTTATATAGTTAATTCCATGTTGCTTTCCATGAAGATTAAAGCAATTGTCACAGTGAATTGAAAAACACTGGACATTCTTTGTCAAGTTAAAAAACCCTTTTGATGCAAGAGAACACGAGCGTGTCACTATATTGGAGCATTTATTGCTTGTGGATATTCTCCGCTTTCTCAACCACACGCAGTTCAATGACATAATTGGCAAAATATTAAAACAAAATTATAAATGACTGTCGCTAAACAAATAGATGGCGTCAGACAGATTGAGCAGAAGTGGTGTAAAAATTTCTGAACGGTAAGTCAGCTCGTACTTTTGGGAGCCTAATTATATATCACTACGTCTGCTGACGTACTCGAACAAAGTTTACAACTGTCAGATTTGTTCAAAAAATTTTTATTTGTTAAACTAACGTCAAGAGTGCTACTTCGTGTACTACGTGTAGTGCTACTCTGCAGGAAATGTAATGGCTACAGTAGTTTCACAATCTGTAAAGCGTTACTTTCAACTGCTAATCTTAAGAAACATTATACGTTTCAGCCAAAACGTCAATCAGACACATCAAGACTGTACTCGGACCCGAAAAAAAAAGATTGTAATTTAATAAGCAGAATATTTTTTTCCACCAAAAACATTTTTTTCTTTTGAATCACATTACAGTAACTTTCTACAAAGTCTTATACTATTTAATTTAAAAGGTAAAGAGCTATTTGCTACTCTTAAAAAAATTTCTTCAACGAAATTCATTTTACTAAATCAAATTGATTTGTTAGTTCTTGTGCAAAAGTAATTTCTTCAATTAATTTCAAATGCCTTTAAAATCCTTTTTGTTTATTTGAATGTTTAAAAAATTTAGCCGACAAACTGTATTTAGTTTCCACTTATAAAAATATTCTTCTACTGAGTCTTTTTTTTTTGGTCAATTTTTATACTTCTAATGTACAAAATATTTCTTAATACCTTTTTATTGTTTCTCTTTTTATTAAGTAAAAGTCCTAGAAGTATATTTGCTTTTAAGAGTTGAAAAGCATAAATGTTCTCTGTACATTATATCGGGGATGTCAAATTGGCAGTTACTTTTACTTCCCCCTACCGAAAAAACAACAAGTTTCGTCTGACGGTTTCTCTAATTATGATAGTGCAGTTGATTTTCCTCTTTATTTTTTAAAGCTCCGAATGCATCTTCCTAGTAGGTATATGTATGTGAACAGGATGGTATTTTATCATTTAGCAAAACATTTGAAGCTTCATTCAGAAAAGTGAGAACTCCGGAAAATTTAAGTTTGCGGCACAGTGAGTGTATAGTAAAATGTTTACTCAATGGGAGGAGACAAAAAAATTTGATCGTTATTCATGTTTCATGCAAAATCCTTAAAATAAAGCATTTTATTGCAGCTGTAAAAGAAATATAACATCTTTTGGAAACCACAGCCGTTTTATCTGAGGTCTCAGCAATTGTCTCCCGTTTTTACACTCCGTCTACCGAGCATTAGCACAACATCCCAAGAGATGGCGCTGACATCGTCTAATTCCGACGTCCACTCTGATCCACTGCCTGCTGGGGCGCAAATCGTTCGGTGGTGGTGCGATGAGCAGGTTCTCCTATTCTAGAGCGATCGGGGGCTAATATCCAGCCCTTCCACACGATTTTGCTTCAACATCAGAAAACCAAGTGCCCTGTAGTGGAAAGATTTTTTCTATGTCTTGGATTGTGTATAATGTGTGAATTTTATGGTGCTTCTAGCTAGATCTTTCTGTGCGGAATCTTATTGATTTAGTTAAGCCTTTCCAAGAAGTTTAGTAGTGCCATGTGATTTAGAATTTCAGAGAAATTGTCTCATGTTTGGATTCGAATTTTATACAGCGGCGTTTTAATGTGAAATCAGTTATAAGTACTTGATGATTCAAGGATTTGATTTGATGATTAGCTCATCAGTTTAATCATACGTTCAGAATACTTGGATTTGTAACTGTGTTTAAAAAATGCTATACCCGATGCTGATGTTAATTTTTGTCGCTTTGCTGAGAGCAATTTACAGGCGGCTGCGCTATTTGTGCAAAAACAACTCTCATTTTAAATCGTATATATTTCGTATAAGCTTTTATTGCCCGTATCTACTGAGTGAATGAAAAATACAAAATTATTCTTTGCCAAAGAAATTCGATTACTGCATTATTATTAGATAGCAAATTATATAAAATTTAATTTAATATTATCCTTTCGTTTTTACTTCTAAAATGTGTACTGGTTTTGCGATTACTGAAAATAAGCACAGGCCATCTTCATTACAATGCTGTTTTAGTCCTTTTCATTTACATTTTAATAGCTTTTCAGTACTAAATATTATTTCGCAAAATCATAAAAAAATCTTTTGTGAATGATTTATCAGGAATTTCGATGTACATCGCAAGGTTGCTGCAGATAATGAATTGATTCAGTTTTAACTGCTTAAATTACTGATAATTATAGGATTCTAAATTTTCTGATAGCTACGCACGCTAGTTTTCCCATTTTCTATAAGTTAACGAATCTTTGCCTACTTATTGAGATTATTCTATTACGAACATATATCCTGTAGTGTTGCTCAATACAGAATTCAGTATCTATAGAATGGAACTTTGTGCAAAGGTATGCCATAAGAACAATATTTAGGGAGTTTTAATTATAAAAAATCAATGAACGAATGTGTTGATGGCTGTCCTTTTTTTTTATAAGCATGTCTGTTGAATGCATTTAGCATTGCTTTAGGAGTTTTTTTCAATCATGGAGATGAACAGGACCGGCATGATGGTAGGCATGGGGGTTAGTGGAAGACCTCCCAGGAAGCACGGAGGGCATCGGGACTCAAAGTGCAAGAGGTGTTGCCGCCGTTTCACCACCTTTCTGTTCTCTCACGTAGGCCTATGCGCCCTGGTCATCGGGTATAGCATCATGGGGGCCTTTGCTTTTAGGGCTTTGGAAGCGCCCTATGAAGAGGAAAAGGCCTTCCAAGTCAGCCAATTGAGGCAGGACACAGTACGACGGTTGTGGGAGATCACTGACAAACTGAATGTTCTGTACAAAGATAACTGGACAAGAATGGTGTCGCATGAAGTTAGGCATTTTCAGACGGAGTTAATAGCAGCTGTCAAAGATGGATACGATGGCAAGGATGGTGGTAGTCAACAGTGGTCCTTTTCTGGAGCTTTCCTCTATTCCTTGACTGTCATCACTACAATAGGTAAGTTCTTCCCAATTTAACTTGCTGCAAATTTTACTTCTCTTGATTTTTCATGTAAGAAACTTAAAATGCATCAGTAAGATATAGTTGGGAACGGGTACAAACGAGTACTAGTCCGTATAATATATATTTACGTGATCAAAAGCAGACTGCTCGTAGACATTAGTCATTAAACAACTAAATATTTACTGTTACACTAACGCGAGAAAAAATCATGGCGCACTGTTTTTGCTCACTTTTTCCCATGTTATTATGAACTAGAAGCACATGTAATTACAAAGTTTACCTTACTCAAGGGTGTTCATCAAGGGGATGTGGCGCAGACTTTGCCATTAAAATGTTTACGGGGGTGTTTTCAAGGGTATTTTTGAAGGGTCTCTTGTTCTTGGGGGGGGGGGGGGGTCCTCGTGGTATTCGAGGTGATGGACACTCCTACCTTACTTACCGATGAAATAAAAGAATTATGCTTTAATAATTCAGAAAATTCAAGACAGTTCTTTGTTGGTGGATTATTTTGGTGCAAAAATTTAGCCAATTTGTACTTAAAATTGAGACGAATTGAAGAATTGAATGCTATTAACACAATGCGGTTTATCCAGGCAGTATGGATAAATGGCATATCTTATTTCTCTGACTACCAAAATAGCGATTTTTATGTTTAATTTACAACTTTTTTTCAGCTTGTATTATAAATTTAATAGGTAACTTGATGAGAACAATTACAAAGCATTAAAATTTATTGAATTGTGTAATAAACACTGGATGTAATTCTAATGATAAATGTAATCTTGTTTCAAGGGTATTACAATGTTCTTTATTAACAAATGTCTATGCTTAATTTCTTACAAAATACAGATTTTTTTTTCCATGGAGCATTTTTAATAGACATTTGAACCAAATATATTTCTTCATTTCTGTTCAAAACCGACTTTAAAAAACTAATCAAAACCATGAATATCCCTTACATGTTTGTTTTATAGCCTTCTCATACTTTAATTCAATTGAAAAATCTGTAGAATGCTTAAACGTTTTATTGGAATCAATATTTCTGTAAATTCAGAGGGGCACACATTTTATCGACCAATCAGAACGATAAGTCTCATAATGTTTTAAAAACAGTAATGAGTTCCCAACATGTATTCGCATAAAAAAACAATATTCATGATCATTTAATAATTTAATGCTTCAATAATAATTAAAAAAACATTACATCCAGATTGCATATTAATCATTTTTAAGATTAATATTTCCAATAATAAAAAAAAACATATTGTCCCACAAATGCTTTTTATTTTGGAATTTAAGCGGATTTTCGTGTCTTAACGTCAACTATTTTTGAAATTATATGTATTGATGTTTGGATATGCAGGGGTGAGACTTCACTTTTTGGGGATTGATCCAAGTTAAGAACCAATAATTGAAGAAATGATACATTATTTCGCTTGCAGAAGTTTCTTAATTGAAACTGAGTGATTCTATGGCAGATCAGACATTTTGTTCGGGCCGTAACAACATTGTATTTCATTTCCAAACGAGTAATAAACAAAATTCGTTTTTCTAAGAAATCACACATGAATGTGTAAATCCTTAGGCAAAACAATACGCCTTAGTATTTTATTAAATATTTCTTTGAAATAAAATATGACGCTTTTATCTGAAAGTTATAATTTTCTGTGGATACACCTATCTTTGTTTCTTTTTGAAATTATCACTAAAAATAAATAGTAGGAAGGCAAAGGCAGCATTAAATTAATACAACAGTTGAGTCGGAGGACAGTTTGCAAGAAATAAATAGTTAAAACTGGTGTCCAAAAGAGTATCCTGCACGTGACAGGTAAAATGTGTTTGAAAATTTATAATAAAAGAGATTTCGCCATTTTTAAGTGCCAAAAGTAAAATGCGGAGTTAATCAGTGCAAGTGGCAGCAGAATTGTACATCTGTTTTGGGTTAAGAGATGGAATTAGTAGCCCTAGTAAATATTGCTTTTCGACATGATTCAGAATAAAAATTCCATGATTGCCTATTGAAAATTTGAAATGTACACGCATTTTACTCAATACTTAAAAAAAGTGTCCACTTGCGTCTCTTTGATTCATACTGCATCAAGGCACTAGTAGAAAACGATCCCGATCTGTTTTCTCTCCCCTCGTTAAAGGGACATAATGCAATAGAATATTCTTCTCAAATGCAAGAGTAGATACGAGGAATAACACACAAGTTAATATTTGAATTGACTTTGACACATCTATAGGGGCTTGTAAGTAATTTGCTTAACCACTCCTAGAAATAGCGCAATGCCACCGAATGGTAATTTTAATCTAAAGAACACATAGTTTGAGGATTTCAAGGAAGCATGCAATTTTAAATTTACATGCAGTAAGAAAACTATTTATTGCAATACGTACTTTTAAAGTCAATATGTATTTGCGAAATTTCGGCGTCATTGAATCATTATGATCTTTAAGCGTATTTTTGACAATAGGAACTCTATTAATTATCATCCTCGTAGAAGGTATTATATTCTGGAAATAAGAAAAAAGTCTGCATGCTTACGAACTAAGGTACTTTTTAAAAAATCGTTTGCTAATGCACAATAATAGCTAAAGTAAATCCAGAAACAACCGGGGTTTTTTTTTCTTTTCTTTCATTTTAATATTTCAAAAGCTTAACCCATCTTCAATTTTATGACCATTCTGCAGCCTAATAATAATTTTTATCAAAATGGAAAATCGGTTGAAGATTTCAAGATTATTTTTTATGCGTATTTTCAAAGGTCAATATAAATTTTCAAATGTCGAGAAAAATAGGTTCTAATATTGATGTTAGCTTTCATTAATTATCCCAGCAAATATTTGTATGTAATCAATAAAAAATGTGAGTAGAATCATTGTATATTTTTTGCCTCACATTTGTCCTGAATCTGCGTTAATTTATTCCTTCCGTAACAAAAATAGCTAATTGGTTTTTCTAATTAGTTTAGCAAGATAAATGAAAGTAACGGGTATTTAATGATTCCGACTGTGGGCTAAAATTAATGGTTTTTCTTTGGTTTGTAAACTATGAGACATTCTATCCGTATTATACCCTAGAATTTTGAAAAAAAAAAAGAACAAAAAGTAAATACGTGTACCAAAGTTTATGTGAAGAAAGTGTAAGAAAAGAATACTGCCCAAGAGCAGCAGCTTAAATTTACAATACACTACTACTAAAACGAAAAACAAAGTCAAAATTAAATATATTTCAATGATAAAAACTCTAATTAAAATTGTTAATTAAAACTAATTAAAAAAGGACTTTGGATGCACTGACCCAGTGTCTGATTTATTAAGCAGCACATTTCTGGAACCTCTATAATATTTTTGTGGCAAATGAATTTGATTCGAACAAATAGCCATCCGTGAAAAATATATTTGGTAGGATGTACTAGTGTAATGGTTTTTTATTTTTTTACCTATATTTTTCTTAAATTTTAAACAGCTCAAAGAGTTTTCATGTCAAATGGAAAAATTGCATTATTATTTTTTTTTATCTTACTGGCATTCTTTTAGACAACTTTTGAAAAAAAAAAAGGTTTTTAGAAGCAAAAGAAAAGAAAATTTTACATGAATTAAAACGTTACATGAACTTTTAAAATCAAGATTATCATCTACAGACAAAATTATTTTTTCTCGACAAAAACCTTTAAAAAAACGCAATCAGTTGTAAAATTTTCTCAGTATTTTACATAAAGAAAGAAAAAAGAATAGAAAACCGTGGTTCAAATGTCGAAAAAATATTTGTTTCGAAATATTTTACGTAAAACTTGAAAAATCGCTATTAAAAATCAGAAGGATGTATTTAAAAACCAAGGTAGGGACCTGAAAGGATGGAATTAAGTTAAAGCTCAAATTTTAAGTATTTATCATCGAGATGCTCTTTTTTTTTTTTTTTTTTTTTTTTTTTTTTTTTTTTACGAAGTGCGTAATTTTAAGGTTAGTACATAACTTTTATGCATGTTTAACTTAAACGAAATATGCAATTTTTGTTCATTGTATGCCATTTTTTTAGAGAGGTTCAAATTAAATATTTGAATTTTCTAAAAACACAAAATGAATCCTTAAAGCAATTTAGAATGATTTCAAAGGCAATAGGTAAGACTTTTCTTCATCGACCCCGAAGAACATCGCCTCAGATTCTCATGGTGTTACACGTTTTCTTATTTGAAATGAAAACTGTGGACTCTATTTATGTTAGCTCCGGGCTACAATATAGCCATGGAGAATTCCTTAAAGCATTCTTAAGATCATCTTTCCCATTGCAAACATTTCGTCGTCTTGTATCAACAAAGGAATCATGAGGGCAGCTAACATAAACCGTCGTAAAGCCAAGAATTTGAAGTGGTCGTGTGCATTTCCAATTCCCTTCGGTAAAAGGAGGAAATCGAATAAGTCGTGCGTGGATTCTGCGAATGAATTCCTTTTCCTGATTTCAGTTACATAACAAAGAATGAAGTGTTCAATTACAATCGTTTTCATTATCGTGGTGACGTCCATGAAATGATATTAATTTTGAGTAGGCGAAAATAATTAAGTTAAAGATCTTAGAGTAAATTCTGTCATTGGAATGCAATAAAATTTATGAGTATAGTGCGACTGGGGATAACAGGATGATGTGTAATTGACAGCTTATTTATACCCCCATCTTGAAAATAGATTCACATTTAAAAATTCGGGTACCGTCATTTGTGACTTTTTTTCTCCTACATGATGTAACGTTAATAACTAATCAATACAATTGCTTGGGTGTGCTTTTGGTTTTTCGCCTATGAAATTCATTTATGCAAAGAATGAAGTATTCCACACTGCCGTTTTCATTATTTTGTATTTGTCCAAGAAACGAGATCAATTTTAAGTAAGTGTAAATGCTTAAGTTCAATGTCACTGAGGTTTAAAAGAAATATGAGTTGCAATTGGCCACTAGCTCGCAATTTCAACGTAAAACTAATCAATATATTTGCTTGAGTGAGCTAGAAATGATATTAATTTTAAGTAGGTAAATATTAAATTTAAAGGTCACAGAGTGCATTCTGGCATTGAAGTATGAGAAAATATATGCGCAAAATGGGACTGATGAAGTTTGAAAGACATAAAAACTGGTTGTATTCAAAACTTAGGTGTCCTTTTAGTGTTGTTTTTTTCATACATGATATACTTTTGATGACATAGATTAGGTTTTCCTTGCTTAATATCAATGGGGCGATTCTCGAAAAAATGTCCCGCGCGTAACACTAAGATTTAATTTTTTCCAGTAACCAAAGCCATCAAAAATAATGCTGAGAATAATGCATGCTTTAATATACTATCAAAGCATAACAGTTAATCCCATATTTAATTAAAAGTTACTTGAATAAAATAAAAACTTAGCTTTACGCACGGGACATTTTTTCGAGAATCGCCCAATAGCTTATTAATTTTTTGCAAACCTCATCTGACTGTGACTATACACTGTCCTAAACTATCTGTTCTCAAGAGGAACTGAACCTTGCACATTTCAAGCTTAATTTCCAAGAGTATTAATATTATTACAATTCCATGGTATTTTACTGTTTATCTTAGAAATGTGATGTTTTAACCCTAAAATGAAATGCCTCGAACGTGGACTCTAAAAATGAATTCGTTTTCTTTATTAAAGTTTCATTACAGCGAATGATGTAATGAAATAACAATTATTTTCTTTATTATGGAGACTATTAAATGATAAAATCTATTGGTGTACTGGGGTGAGCGGTTGAATATGTTAGAGTTATAATTGGTTGTTCGTTTTGCTTCTTTTGTACCAAGAAAGCGATGCTTTTGCAAGGTACTTTCATGTGCTCCAAATATGTTCTCAAATGTGCCCTCCATCTGACCTCAAATATCTTCCTAGCCGATGTCCTTAGTGGGAAACATTTGGATTACATTTCAGTACACTATCTTTTCAATGCATCAGATCCGGTAAACATTTAAGTGAACTTTCACAGAAAACTGGAATTTTTTTTTTCTCTCCAACCAATAAGTACGGGAATTTGCAGGCTATCCCACATAGATCTCGTAAGAAATTAATTTCGTTTCCTCGTTTTTGCTTGCACATTTTTTCTTATTGAAACGGTTTCAGCTTTCAACATTACTTCGTTCACCGGTTACACAACCAGAAAAAGAGCATACGAGAAAAAAAGTTTTCTTCACAATACAACTTTTAACTCTTTTGCTCTCAAATACTACAGTGCGCGGAAAACATTTACGATGTCACGTTTACTTGAAGTTCGAAATGTTCTTCTTTTAAATTATGAAATAAAAGAGGCCCGTCCCAACCTTGTTCGGGTTGAAATACTATCAATCTTAAATGAATATTATGCAGGTATATTTACTTTAAAAGTTAATAGCAAGCAACATTTTTGTTTCGTTTTTATGAGGTTTGAAACACACTGATTTACCTTATTTTTACCAATGATCAAGACAGACCAACATATCATTCCTTCTGAACGATGCAATATTCCCATACGTAACGTTGCACTATGCATCGTATAGTTGTACGCTTGAACTTAAGATTTGATGTTAGTCATGGCTTAAGAAATTTGTATTGGATATTGTAATCACTTAAATTGGAAATGGAAATATACAGGGACCATGGGGATGCAAAGTTTATGAGCCAACTAATCTGCTGCTGGTGCTGCAAAAACAATACTACAAAGCACATTATTTCTTAGTGAATTTAATTTGGGTCCCAACTCGTAACATAGATTAGGCAAATTAAAGTTGCGCAATAAAGTTATTGGGAAATCGCCTTTAATTTTAAAAGCCCTAAAAGAAGTCATGATAAGTAAAAGGAATTGAGGAATTCATATGGATGTTGCACAACGTTGTTGGCAAAAACAATAGCTCTCTTGCACATCCACGTATTTTTTTTCCTTGAATAAGAGTCCGAGTATTATAACAATCATTAAGAATCAAATCATTTAGAGGGAATTTCTAAACTCATATATTTTGTAATATACCTTTTTCTAGGTACAGTCATAGAAAAAAAAACGAAACACTTTTAATTATTCGGCCATTATACATGCTAGAAAAGAAAAAAAGGTGTTATCCGACTTGGTTTGAAGTCTTCTTTAAAACTACGTAGGTAAAATTTTGATGAAGGACCATATACAAAGCAAAATGAGCACCAACTCTTGATTTTCAAATGGGAACCCCTATTTTTTGCTACATAATTATGTTTAGAAAGCAAAATACAGGCAGGGTACGAAATTTCACTGCATTCCGTGCAATAGAACAGGAGATATTAACGAAAAACGTTTTAGGGACCGTCACCACATTGAAAATGCTTCTTTCAAGGTCACGACTTATCAAGTAACGAAATGTAAACAAAGAAAAGATCGAGATTATCTAGCTCAATTCAAAATTTTTTGAAGTTCTCTTTTTTTTCCGCAATTCGATACTTTTTGGCCGATAATGTTGCACCAAAAAGCGATTTACGGTCGAAAACTTTTTCTTTTTTTGGAAAAAAAGTTAAAATATTTACTAATTTTTGTCTATCTGGATTAACCTAAGAAAGGCGGATGGGGTTTGGCTGGTCCATCGTAAAGATCGTTGTTTAATTAATCGAATAATGACAAATTAAAAGTAATGGAACTTTTTCCTTTTTCTAATATGAACCTATTGGATTGCATATATAATCATTCAGCAAATTAGCCACATAGAAATGTAAATATCCAAGCTTATACCTAGAATTATGATGTGAATATGTTTGATAAATGTATTGCACCTATGTTACAGGTTTATTTTGGAATGAATAGAAAGTCTTTTGATGTAAAATGGAATTGGGCGCTTTTAATTTCGCAGGACATCGGCAGAAGTTTGTGCCATCGCACACAAAAATATAAAAAATGTACCGCACAAAGTGGTAAGACGCAGCTTTACATAGATTGGAGACCCGAGCGAAGCAAGGTCCATTTGTTCCGCGAAAATTTGCTCTAAATACATAAAATGAACGAAGTATCAATCTCAAAAATAAAACAGAAACAGGAGAATATAAATACCCGTTAATGAGCAAACTGTTCATACTCGAACTTTATTTGGGAAAAATTTGGTTATTTGAATTAACACAGTGGACAAACACAGTAATTATTTTAGCGGCTTTTTTGTAATCAAAAAACGAGAATTTGTTTAAAATCTAAATTTGATGCACAATATCATAATGCGTGGTATTATTTAAAAAGCATAACACAATTGGCTGTTTTTATTAAGCATATAATTGCTCTTAAAAGCAATTCAGGAAAGTAATTTCCTAATGCTGTTTCTAGCAACGAGATTCGAGATGGTCCAACCCGTAATTTAAAAAGACAAAAGTTATTTTATCTTAAACCAAGGTGAACCAAAATTAGACTTCTTGTCATTTCTCCAATTTCGTAACTTTGCACTTACAAACAAAGCTTAGCATTATTTATTTTTCTATCGCGCACCATATACTTGTAAACAAACATCTTCCATAGTACCGAGCCTCAGACTGTCGCACCCGTTAAGCGATCCAGAGGCTACGATTTCCATTTTGCTCTGGATATCGCAAATTGGAATCGAATCAGTCGGGAGGGATGCAGAAGTTACCTCATTGAAGCTGAGAGTGCGAAAAAACTGGTAGGTAAAGTAAATTTATCTGCTGTATGTTTATGGCCTCTCACTAGTAAGATAAATTTTCTTCATCCACCAAATTTTAGGCACTCTCTGCTTCAATGACATGACATCTGCTTCATTGCTCGTTTAAACCTAGTTCAAGGCGTTTGTGCACATTACTAGTTGGACCAACAGCAGCCTTCGAATGGGATAACCAAAGCGCAGTGAAGACGCGGGCTACATTCCAGACCGCGAAGCTGGTGTATGTGGCCCGTTGTTTGCTTAAAGAATAAGATCAGAAGGTAGAACTAGTTCCAGTGTCATAATGTTGAAGACGAATATTCAGACATTGGATTAAGAAAAACATGCATGTAATAAGATAGGCATTTAGTAGTTGATATCAATAATTTATTATAACTTTGTTTCTTTTTCCATATTTTTCCATGTTATTCAAAAAAGAAGAAAATAATTTGAAATTTTATCTTTGTCTTGCGTGAATGATTTTAATGTGAAATGCACAAACAATGACAGAGAAAGTAAGTAGAAAAATAATATTTAAATTATTATTAAAAATAGACAAAAACTCAACTTAATCTGACACCCAAATTAATGTTTTGTTAAATCTTTGACGAAGTCAAAAAAAAAAAAAAAAAAAAGTTCACAATTAGCCACAACTATTACTTTCGTGCAGAATACGTTCTCAATGCACGTGGCCCACTACTGCGACTGACATATTCTCTCCTAGATCTTAACACATTGAAAATTATTCAAACACTTTACAAAAAAAAAATAACAATAATAATAATAATAATTCCTAAAAACCAGCAAACTTATCAAAAAGAAAATATTACCTATTGACCCATTTGGATACTGTTAAAGAGGAAATTTCACGCTGTCGGCTATTTTTCGAGTGCTTTTTCCCGATTTAGACGAGGTTATAGTTTTTCCTTTTAGCAAATTATCATATTGCAACATGACTAGCAAGAAAATGAGGTTTTATTGTATGTTTCTATGAAAAACTTGTACATGTTAATTTTTGTTTTTTGAGTTAATGTTTTACAAAAGGCAATGGCTAAACGTAAAAAGAAAAAAAAAGACAAAAGTATTTTAAGTGTAGCTTTTAATTTTAAAAGTTCTATAAAATATTCTTCTATTGAACAATGAAGTAGTGTTTCGCATTATTTACACATTGACGTTTGAACGATAGCCACAAAAAACTGAAGGTTGTAATATTGTGTTGTTCTTCTGCAGAGACAGCGAATACATTTATGCATTTAAAAAATTCATAGACGTAACTCTAATGCAGAAAAACCACGTTACAATTGGTTTGCGTATTTTGTTGAACAATTTTTTTCTTTTTTTACGAAGAAACTAACATTCATAATTTCTGTTTTAAAAAAGTATACGGTCCCCTAAAATGAGAAAAAATGAATTTTTAAGCATAGCGCGAAAACTATTGAATATTTTGAGCTCAAATTTTGGATTCCCTCATAAGAGCTTTTCTAGATTGTTTCTCTGTTAAAATTTAATATGGTTTCAGATCATATTTTTTTCAAAAAATATTACAATAATTCATAAAAAAAATTAAATTCACATTTTTGGTGTTGTAAATGATGTTTTTATAATTGGGTCAATTCATATTTTGATATAAAAAAGCAATCTTTGCTGTGCCTAATCTAGTTTTTTTGTTATGAGCAAAAATATCGAATTACGTTTTAACATCACAAGAGGAATTTTTCAAAACTCGATTCTGAAGTAACGGCTGGATCGAATCCAACAAAATTTTGTATACAAAGTTAAAAAAGGATGCTGATCACAAATATGTGATAAAAAAGGGGGTTCTCATTGAAATATTTGAAGTTGATGTTCGTTTTAATATGAAGACGACCCCTTAACAACATTTTTTAAACATAATTATGTAGAACTCTTTATTCCTGAAACAACAACACCTTACACGTGTCTCTAGTGTCAATAGTCTTTGAATACGACCGAGTGTTTCGTTTTTTTTTCTATGACTGTACTTTCCCGTTACCTGTAATAAAAAACTCCACAAATGCTTATCACCATCTCTAAAACTGGCTTTCATAGTTGTTATTAAGATACGATGAGATTGTAAAGGACTCCTAAATTGAGACGACTTTAATAAGGCTTGAAGTATATCTGCACACGTTCCTCTAGGAGGGTAGGTACCCCAGAAAGTGTTTGATGAAAGCCACCGTTAAATACGAAAGTTGTTTGACACTTCACATAATTTTGTCTGATCCTTTTTTGGCCTGTTAGGGTTCGATCTATGCCTTCGATAACCGAACGGTGGCTCATCGAGCATTTGTCCTACATTATAAGACACCCTATTAAAGAAGTTCTACCAGTTGCCCGTCCCGTTTTTTCTTGAGAAACATGCGGAATCTTTCTGGAGGAGATATACAAAGTACTTGAAATGTGGAATGGTCAGTTTTTACGTCTCTAAGTAATTTCTCGGCAGTTTAGTAAAAAAAACTTCTCAAAACATGTTCATTGGTTTTTTGATAGTGTTGAATTTATTAATTTTTTCCAGTTCCACCGGGTATGCCGATCAACATTAATTTGCGTTCCTGGATTTCATGTACAAATCACGTTTTAATGGATTTGTTTTCGTTGGTTCTCTGCGGCGGTGGCAAAAAAAAAAAAAATCCTCTATTAAGTGTTTGTTTCATTCACAAATTGAGCCTTTTATTTTTATATCGCTTGGCATTGAACAACAATTATGGTAATTCTGCTGACGCTCTCCGCGCAATATATCTACACAGAGATTTTTTATTATGTTTGCCGCAAAGCAGTAGAATCTAAAACTTGACATAAAAGTTAAATATTTGTAAACAATTCTCAGAGTTTATGAGCGAAATCAGAAATTTACATATATCAACTGAGGTTAGTTTCGAAGGTCGTTTGTCGTCACCAACAAGACCGATTTCTTTACGTGCTGCTTGAGAGGTTGGCAGGATCTTTAGGTGTCAAACGAATTTGGAAATATGTAGGACCACGAAAACGCTACCAATGAATTCTTTTGCGACAAAATTTCGATTAGCTATTAAGTTGGATACATTTAGAGTCTACTAAGTGGTGTGCCTTTTTCAATCAGGGGATTTATTTCAACCTGTACTCCTTTTGCTCTGAAAACTTGTGTTTTTCACGTGCCTCCATTTTTTTGGCAATATTTTTCTGATTGGATATTTGTCAGCTATATTAATTTTATCGATTTTAAATGCAACATAGGCATCATAAAAAACAGTTCTATAAATAAATTTTCTTTTTTTTTCTTTTCTTTGTTAACTTCTTTTCTCTTCAATGTTTCGTGTTCGTTTTTGTTTTAACTCTTAACTTTGAAGTACTGTAATTATGTAAAATTACTCTTTCAGTTGAGAATTTTTCAAACGAAATGCACTTAAATGATTTCATTAGCAGATGTTTTTCATTTCAATTTTAGCATGAATAGAAATCATTAAAGGACAGCCGGAAATGCATGAAAAATCCCAACTTTTAGAAACAAGGAGTATTATCTTTTATCTGCACTAATTGAATTATAAAACTAAAATTTTCCCGAAGCGAATCTCCGTTATGTTTTGTTTCAATAAATTTTGAAGCATTAACATTCTGTAACTCCAATGGTTTACAATGTCCAAGGCTAATAAAATTTTATATGCCTTATTTTCTGCTGCCTCTAATGATTGCAAAGCTTTTCACTCACTTGATTCTATCACTCATTATTCAGTTCGAAGAAAACCTTCATTAATTTTGTCTTTGCAGATCCGGGAGATTTTCACTCACTTGATTCCATCACTCAGTTCGACGGAAACCTTCATTCATTTTGTCTTTGCAGATACGGGACAATCAGTGCTTGCTTTTACGAATGTAAGAAATAAACCGTACGAAACATAAACTGGTAGCAAAGACATATGGGTTAAAAATATAGTATAAATACATATATGCATAATATATAGCCTATGTCTCTCAGTACGAATGTACCTTTTATAAGTGAAATAATTTTTCAAATAGTTGCACTAGTTCCGGAGCTTACCTCGAACATATAAACATACAAAAATCCAAACTATCTCTCTATAACCAATAAGTATAGATTAATGATCCTATTGGATGTACCATTTATACGCCACCAAGCTTTGACTTTGTATACTAAACCAATGAAACTTTTGTGTCAAGAAAGAGCATTAAGTGTAGAATTTAAATCAATATGTGGCATGTTTCTCACATTTTTGAAGTCTAACTTCTGTTGCCGGCACGTGGTACAGGGCAATGCCCGGTAACGATTATATCAAAAATATTTAAGCATTATTTAGCTATATGGATAAAATAACCGTGCTAATGAGATAAATTTGAAACCGGTCCGCTATGGTATACAACGGTAAGTTTGAACCAAATCTTATCTAATAGTTTAAAAACTTCGCTAAACATTTATTAGCTCTGTAACTCATGAAGTGTAATAATATATCATTTAAGAACCGAGATGTATAAATGTGGTTTCACTATAAGACGAAGCATTCCAACTCCTACTACGTTCCTACTTCGAAGAAAATATCTTTTCAAAACAGCTTGAAAAGGAAAAAAACCTTGAAAGTCCTCTTCCCAAAACCGTGTGTACCTCACGTTTCAAAGGCTTGTCAGATTTTCGCCAAAATCAAGGGGCTTGAATAAAAGTCACGTGCTCGCCGTTCCTTCCTTTCTTTTGGACAGAAATCACATTCTGTTCGACAGCTCAGCTATTTTTCGTGATGGAATAAAATATACTGGAACACATTTTCGCTTTGTATTTGTAAAGCGCCGATGGCTCTACCTGCAAAGATGGTCTGTTCTCTTATTCGATGTAAAATAAAAGGAATATTTCATCTGTATTGCACACGCTTTTGAAGTTACTGTCACAGTGTTACTATGAAAAAAAGAAAAAAAAGAAAAGCCTTGAGTGTTAGTATTCCTTTGGCCATCACAAGGTTCAAAGTTTTGAAGGATTACGCAGTAAAATCCCGTTACAACAAGCTTGAAAGAACTACATATCCCGTTAGTTATAACGTTATTTGCATTGTAATGTAATTCCAGCAATGTGATAGAAATCAAATTAGGACTGATATGTATATACTTAGTTAAACGGATATATCGTTGTATTGGTATTCGTTGTAACAAGACTTCACTTTAAATTAGATTGTCAGAATTTTTTGCAGAGTTTTGCATCTGTTTTGGTTTTGTACATTTTTAATTAATACGTTTCTAAAATATTTTGTTGCAAAAAAAGTCATATGCCTATTAAGTACTTTAAACCTTCTTATCTAAATCACTTCTGATACTGAGTTCACATAAGTGCACTAATATACTGCGGGCTCCCCCAGGTGTCGCTGCAACAAAGGGACAGGGAAAGGTGACGGTGCCGTGAAGTGCTCATGGTATCAATGTATATACGTACATATATATATGATAGAGATAGGGTGAAGGGAGTGTGAAAAATCTAATTTTTAAAAGAGTGCCATGAATCAGAAACGTTTGATACTCCGTGATATATTGAGTTACTAGTTATTCAAAATAGCTATAAAGTCGGCGTACACTGTAAAAACGATTCAGAAACGTTCATGGAAAATAATAGGCAGCTGATGTGCCCACTTTCTGGCAGTAACATGTCTCGCAAAAACCAGGAAAGTTTTCCGCTAAAATTCAGTAACCTTCCTGAAAAATCCAGAAATCCTCCCGTTTAAAGCCTTCGTGTCTCTGGAAGTTCTAACTCATCTCTGGTAGGGATAATATTAGAACTTGGCACCTTCCTTATTTACCAAGACAGGGCCCAAAGCAGTACTGCAAGCATGGTCAAAGCTAAGCTAGAATTGCAAGTATCAAGCATCACGCTTGCAATTCTGGCAAAGCTACGAAGTCCATACTAATTCGCTCCCTTTGGGAGTTTAATCAGCATGGACGAAGCTCACACAAGCTAAAGCCGATACACCTTATAAATACTCTCAATTAATCTTTAAACTGGGAGCTAAAAATATTTTTTACAACAGAGAGAAGTCTGTGTTCGTGCAACTTGTAGAAATTCAGGAAAGTTTTTGACAATGATACTTGATATTTCCAGGAAGAGGATAAAAACTATTGAAATCCCGAAAGGTTGCACGGAAATTGTCAGTAACGTTTCTGAATTTTTTTACAGTGTAGTTATATGTCTTAGAAATGAAGTGACATAAAGTTTAATACATTAGAATATGTTGCAAATGAAGTAATTTTAAGCGTTAAAGTTCCTGAACAAAGAAAACGTTCCAACTACGTCAAACATGCATTGTTGTTATTACTGACGATTTTTGATTTCCTTTCCTTTTTTTTTAGACAGACTTTTTCGGAAAAAAGCAAGTGAGCTTATTTTTTGATGCTGTATATTATCATAAATTGTATACCAATACGGCAGATTATTTATTTAGTAATAAATTTAGCTTGCAACAACAGTAGTCAAAAATGCCAGTTTTGAGAAAAGTGGTTGTTAAGTTTCTTAACTCTTCCGGATTTATCTAACTCTTTCCCGCGCCTGAGCCAAGATAAATGTTAAACACTTCAAGATATCATCATTTTGTACTACATTAGAAATGTTCTGTACATATACTTTGAAAGTATTTTAATTATACTTTGATTACACACTGTAAAAACGATTCAGAAATGTTCCTGGAAAATCATGGGCAGCTGATGTGCCCAATTTCTTCCAATAACATATCTTGGAAAAACCTTTAACGCTTTCCTCTAAAAGTCAGTAACCTTTCTGAAATTAACCTTGAAACTTTATGAAGACGTGCGAAATCTGCCCTGTTAAAGCCAGTCGTGTCTTCTGAAAAAATTAAGTAGGTTTAGTGTAATTGATTAGAACCTTCCTAATTTACCAAGAAGGCTCCATAAAAATCAGAGCGACTACGGCCAAAGCTATGGAAGAAGGAACCAAGAATATCTCTTGCCTGCAATTCCTGCCTTGCAAAACTGTAGCTATTCATTGACATTTTCGCTCTCATTTAGAATTTAGTCAATCTGGACAAGCCATAAGCAACCCTAGGCCGATACATTTAATAAACACGCTCATTCAATCTTTAAACTGGTTGCTAAAAATATTTTCCCCAACAGTGAAAAGTTTGCACGCGTGCAACTTGTAGCGATTCAGGAAACTTTTTTGTGATGATACTTGTTTTTACGGGGAAATAGGTGAAAACGTGTGAAATCCCGAGACGTTCCACGGAAATAACCAGTAACGTTTCGGATTTTTTTTACAGTGCAAGTAAAATTGGTTGTTTTAGCTCTTAATAAAATACAATTTGTTTAAAAAACAAAGATGATAGGATTTAAATAAATGTTATTAGTATAATACTCACTACTAGGCACGCAATACTTATTGCACCCAAAAGTGATTTTGTATCACTAATTTCAATTCGGTATAAATATGAAACTGTTTGTGCTCCAAGTTGTTTTGCTCTAATTATAATTGAACTTCAAGTAAAATTGGTAGCTTTCGCTCTAAATAAAATGCCGATTGTGGAAAAAACAAAGATAACATGATATAGATAAATTTTGTTTCTGTAACTCAATACTAGAACGCTGCATTACATTGGTTTCAATTGCACCTAAAAGAGTACTTATTTGTGGATTTTATTTTTATTTTCTATCACAAATTTTGATTAGATCAAAATCTAAAACTAGTTATTGTGCTTCAATTATACTTGAACCACAAGTAAAATTGATTGCTTTAGCTCTAAGTAAAATATTGTTTATGGAAAAAACAAAGATGATAGGATGTAGGTAAATGTTATTTCCATAACTCAATACAAGGACGCTGTATTACATTGGTTTTTGTTGCCTCTCAAAGCGTACTACTTTGTGAACAGATTTCTGTCACAAATTTAAATTTAGTAAAAATCTGAAACTGGTCGTTGTGCGCCGAAGTAGAGAAATAGTTTCAATGCGATGAAAAAAATGTATATGCAACAATGTCTTACATTTTATCAGTTTCTGGAAAATTATGTTTAAATTACCACACCATTAAAAAATTTCTAAGGAAAAAAAGAGAAAAAAGTATTATCTTTCTTTCAACCAATATTTTTCTACTAAGTAATAGCCAGATTAATTGAGATTTTAAAATGCAAGTTCGGTTTATTTTTAAATATTTTGACATTTTAAAGTAATTTACGGTTTGAGAAAATGATAGATAAAATCATATTAATGAACGTATTATTATGCCAGAATACTTTTTTCCCTTAAAAAGTCCTATACTTACGATCCCCATGCAAATCGTTTTAAGCAGGAAGATCATTAGTTTGATAAATGATATGTTAAGAAGTTTAAACAATTTTTTCGAGAAAGTTTAAGAATTTTATGTTTGAACTTATTCTTTTATTAATGGTAAATTAATAGAAAAAGCATTGTTTAAAAAAATATTTAATTGGATGTCTTATATATTTCTTTTGGAAGTCATTAAAGATAAGGTATAACCACTAAGATAGGGAAAAATGGCACGTTTTACTTTCTTTCGAAAAATACTCAAATACGATTTTGTTTTAAATTTTTTGAAAAGTTCAAGAAATTGGTGCAATGTAATGTATTAATATTATTTTTTGATTGAATTCGATACATTTGATCTTTTTGTGAATATATTTTTGAAGGACGTGTATATAAATTGCTTATGATGTATTTACAGTTTACTAGCGTACCCTCCAAACATGGAATGAGATGAACAAAAATCAATGCACTATATTATTTAACTTTTGTTCGAAAAAAATAAATCACACTGAAGACTGAGAAAAGTTAATACACATTTTGTATTTTGATATTTCTTTTTTTTTCTTCTAATATTATGCATGAAACAAAATTTCATGAAACAATATAACTGTTTTTCTAAACGTAACGACTTTAACTCATAAAGATGTTTTTTCAATTAAAATGTTGAAACATATTTTCAAAATGTATGAACACAACATGGATCGAATCGATACGAACATGAATGAGCTATTACACTGTCGTGATAAGCAACGATATGTTATATACATTTAAACAGAAATATAATGAACTAAATGATATTTTTCTCAATATATAGGTCTACAGTAACAAAAGATCAAACTTTAAAAAATGAATTGCAAAAAATGTTCGTTCAAAACACATTTCCATATTTGAAGAAGTAAAAAAAAAACAATTAAGCAAATACGATCTATGTTCAGTACTTTACAAGTAAACCTGTTATGTGTAGCCATATACTTAAAAAATAATCACAAAACTTTTACTTTTTTTTCACCCTATCAAAATAATAATAATAATAATAATAATAATAATAATAATAATAATAATAATAATAATAATAATAATGTTTTTATAATACTCTAGGTGTGTGCGCATGTTTTCCAATGTTATGAATTAAAAACAAATATTTTATCGTTTGATATTTGCAATGGAGTTTAAATACGCCAACTTGCGATCATTAAAGAAATTAGCCAAAGTCACAAAACATTTCAATTGTGCGCGGGAAAGACAAGTCATGCCCAAGTAAATGATTGGGTTTAGTTTTTCCTCTTTCAGAAGGCATTGGCCAGAGACAGCAGCGTATGTATAACACAAAATAATATTATCTTCAAATTATGGAAGAGAAAAACAACATTTATTTTTCATTAATTCTGTGTTACTCCTGTTATTGTTACGATTGCATAAAAACAATACCTGGAGTAAATGATCATGTATTTGATAAAAATAAATATGAGACATTGCAGACGATAATCAGTTGATAAATATTCAATATCACAGCAGGCGATAACTTGAAATAGCAACAACACTAGATTATACATTCGTAGAAACGCTGTTCTGATTTTTTACTTCGGAATATGGAGCGTTATCTATCACTTCTTTTCACCTTTCTCTACTTCAAAGTTTTCGCATCATTTCTTGTCACAATACCTGTGACATTTATGTATCGAGAAACGCCCTAAAATTGTTGCCTCGTTGCTGACATATGCATAGTCATGATCGATTGCCTTTGCTCTTAAAATCTTTTCTGTTGAGTTCTGGTGGAAGGGAAGTTTATGAACTTTCTTCAACATTTTTGTTATATATTTATGTCAATATGATGCCTTGAGCGTTGTTTTTGATGTATGTTAACGAAAATTTACTTTACCAAGTAGAATTTGAGGAAAGAATACAGTAACAGAGTTTACAAAAGTCTAACAAATGTGCTAGTTTCAGTCTAAATCATTTAGAAATTGTGATCAGGTATCAATTTGAAGCCACTAACTTCTAGGAAGCTTTTAGCAAACATACGATTTGATGTGTAATACTGCGAAATGAAATGCAGATAAGATGTTTTTAAAAATGTAATATTGATTTAGTCGGTTAAAAAGTAAGTGAGATTTAATTCGTGTGTCTGTTTCAAAAATCTAACAAAATATTTGTTGCTTCAGTGTTTATGTTCCGTAAATTTAAAGAACCTCAGATATTTTGTTTCTGGCATATAATGTGTCTTAATGTGCTTCTTTTGGTCACTTTACAATTTCTTAGTTCCTTTATTTCAACAAATGTACAATATTGGATATTACTCCACTGCTTTCGGAACAATGTTTTGGTTTTAATTCTTTGTAATCTTCTTTTTTAAAGTCTCGGTAGATTTTATGTTTTTATTTCTCTAGAATTTTCCATCAGTCTCCGGATTAATTTGTTTTAAAATATTCTCGCTTATTTTCACGGATTTTTCTTTTCTTTCTTCCTTTTTTTTTTTTTTTTTGTTTTGTTTTGTAATGTATAACTGTATACTACTTGGAAATGTATGAAAATTCAGTTGGTGATATGAAAAGCAGGGAAAAGATACAATTCGCGATATTTTATTTTTTAAATAATTTCATCATTTTCACTCGCTGAGAATTTTCCATTTCCTCCTGATAAATGTTTTTTTTTTTTTAATATTCTCGCTTCTTTCCGAGATTTTTTTTTCTTTGTACTAAATAACTGTATACTAGGAAATGTATAAAATTTCAGTTGGTTATATGAAAAACAGTGATAAAATGCAATTCGCGACATTTAATTTTTTAATTTTTTTCATCAATTCCACTCGCTGATGATTAACTGGTGAGACGTTGTTAATAATTAATCCCATGAGTAAAAAAACATTGCTTCTGTAATCGAATATCCATTTTCACAGAGACATTTAGTACACAATATTAAAAATATTACAATAAAAAAACGTTGTTATTTTAAATGTAAAAATATGTGCCAAAGTAAGCAAATTATATTCGATTCCCTGCATTCTTACAAATCAAATTTCAAAACGACAAGAAAAATTGTACCCCTTGTCGCAACAAAGCAAAACATTATCTTTCATTTTATCTTTTAACACCATCCAATTATTCCTTGACAGAATTCTCATGACACTCTATTAAAGCACGTCAAAAGATAACAATGGGGCTTATTTAACATCTTCTTATAACACCCCTTAATCATGAGGATCTTTCTTTCAGCTAATATGAAATTTTCTTCAAGTAAATTGAGAAACAAAAGTTCGTTAAAACTCCGTCATCTTAGAAAAATCCCATCAATGAAGAAGGTATAATAATTGCGGTTCATTATTTTATGTGTAAAGTCTTTAGAGACGTCACTGAGAATAAAAATGGCGAAGCCGAATTTTAGATCATTATGAGCTGGGAAGGAGCAAAGCTTATGCGTAACAAGTAACATGATCAGACGATTTTTGAAATTCGATCGTCTGACGGAACACAAATATTGATTTGTTCTTAGCTTGGACCAGTAGTTAAAGAATAAAAATGGAAAAAGTTTAAAAAAAAGAAAGAAAGAAAATGCTGTGTTAATGAACTACAAAATAAGAGAGTAATTTCAAATTTTGAGAGTTTATGTGAATAGTACGTAATTAATAAAAGAAAGTTGTATAACTACTTAAATCTGGAGCAAAATGAATTGCTTTATACATGTGGTCAAGAAAATACGAAGTCTTACTCGAAGCAACGTCGTATAAACTTTCATTTGTTTTCATTAGAACATCTAAGGGTACAAGTGAACAGTTCCCATAGACGATCTCCGTAATATTATTATTAGTGTAGGAGGTAAGTGTTAAAAAAATGTGTGAATATTTATAATTACTATTTTTCTATACTCAGTTCGTAAATTTATTGTTAATTTTTATTAATGTTATTAAATATTTATTTATTTATGTTCATTATTTTTATTTTTTAGGTTTTTTTGGTACTAAATAGTTGATCGATACTTCAGCGTGTTTATAATACTTACAGGAAATAAAAAGACACAAAATATTTTCATTTAATTGAAAACTGAAGTTCAAATCATTTAAAATGCATTTTCAAACAATGTATGTAGCTTAAAACCAACATATAATTAAAGTAACCTTTACATAATAAAAATTCTTTATATTATGTAGTTTTATAAGTTTTTTTAGTTTATTCAGTGATGAGTACAGGCTGCGAGACTTTAGAATTTGAAAGGGTGCTGTTATATATTTGAGAAAATTTATTTTCTTAGTAAAACAATTACTCTATAAGTGAACTGACGCAGTATAGGTTACAAACCCTTCAACGTATTTGCTATTTAGGTATATGTTTCATATTGAAGAATAAATATGATGCTTCCTTAATTATAATGCTTCTCCTGCATTTATTACTCGTGTTCATAGGTGCCTCAGGCATGTTTACATGTGCCAGCGTATAGGGGCACATGTAAACAACTGAAGGCGTATTTTAAAAATACCATAAAGTGAAGAAATATTTTTTTCAAAAAAATCCCAAAAAACTCCATGACACAAAGAAAATATTTTTCAATAACAAGGACACTTTTTGCGCTGAGATATTGACAATATTTTTTGAAAAATAAAGAAATGAAAAAAAAATGTTCACATGTGCCTTCTTTTCCCCTACATAAGGTTACGGGATGGGGAAAGTGTCTGCACTTGAAAATGATTTGTATCTTTTTGAAACAAATTAGAACTATGCTTACATATATTTACATGCCTAATTTTATTTATTTATTTCATTAATTTTTCTTTATTGATTTATTTATTTAATTTAATTTATGTATTTCATTTCATTTATTAATTTTTAAAAAATATTTTTTTAATGTAAAATGAGTTTTCCTTTTTCTTTTTGCAGCATTCCCTCTTTTTTAGTTTTGAAAAACTTCTCCGTGGGAGAAAAAAAAAATTAAATTAAATCTAACAATTTCAGTTGGCGAGTTTAGGCAACAAACCTTGATCGAGTGCTTTAGATGTCAATCGTATTTGTTTCCGAAATAATTTTTTGTACGGCTGTATGCCGCATTTGTAAATAATATAAGTTTTAACATAAATGTCTGCAGATAGTTTTCGATATATTCTAAAAGCTTGATATAGGAAAACATTTTTTCAACCGTAATTTAAAAAATATTAGGAATACTCTTAATTTTATATTCTTTATTGGTCCATAACTATGTAAGAGGAAAAAGTGCTGGCTTGCTTATCATTGTTGAGCTTGCTGCTCATTGCTCTTTATTTAACTTTTGCTAACGGTTAATGATACAAAGTTTTTTTTTTTTTTACATTTTTTTTTACATTTTTAAATTTTGTTTTAAAGTAACTAAGTAAATCTATAAGAAGCCAGTTTCAATTCTTAACATGTCCCAGGTTGTTTTAAAACATTCAAAAAATATGTTTGTTAAATGTTCAGTGCAGAATGAGTTAAGTGTGGTACTCATTTTTTAAAATCAAATTTTGCTTTAGATGAGTGTTTTAATATCCTTTTTTTTTTGATCAATCACAAACTACTTATTATCATTAGTTGACCAAAGTAAATGTTGCTCTGATTTTTCTGATTACCATGGCGACGATTGATTTTTAATTTATTTAGAGGGCGAAATTTTCATCATCATAGTTACAACTCGTCTTTTGTTTGATTTTATTCATATTTTTTCAGGGCTTAATTCAAGCAGACTTTACATTTAAAAAAAAGGCTTTTTAGAGTGAAATTACGTTTTTTTCGGGCAAGCACACCTCTATCGACGACTTAAGCAACAAAACTTCATCTGAACAATAAATTTCCAGATTACTAATTCCCATCATTTAAGATTGATAAGAAATCAAAATACATAACGTTATACGCTGTAAATAATCATTACGAGAGGGGAACTGGTAGATATCGACTGTAAAACCTTTATATTTACTACCACATCCTAAATCACCATTTCTTTTTTTATGGATATGCATCGTTTTAATTATTATACAAAAACACCAGCCATAATAAGACGGGTGCAACATTTCCTGGCAATTTTTATTGCATTTCACTTGTAAAAAAACACAACGAGTAGGGTCTTATCGCAATGCGGGATTGTAAAAAAACCTAATTTGAATTCAAGACGTCAAAATTCATATTAATGCTTGATGCTGGTTCTTTATTTACTTTTTTAATATTTCGCAAAAAAATATTATTATTCGTGAGAAACTATGCACGCACATTTGTCATAACCACACAAGTAATTATGACTTAAGATTTAAGTACGTAAAACAACTGACAATTTATGTCAATTCGGCATGGATATTAGGCTAGATAAAATGTCTTAATTGTAATAGTTCGGTCAAAGCTATTCTTCCGAAATGTAACAGCATTCTCCTTTGATTACGTCGAATTAAACGTGCTTTAACTATTTTACAGCAAAATTATACTACTTTTTTAGAGCAGTATAAAAATGATTACAGTTGAAATTTACATTTTAGTGCTATGGTTAGTCTCACACTGTCAAAATTTAGTTCGAATACGATTTCACAATTAATACAGTCGAGTCCCGACTTACGCGAGGGATGCGTTCCAAGACACCTCGCGTAAGTCGAAATTTCGCGTTGTAGAAAAGGGTATGTATACCATTTTTTTTAACATACTAAATTCTTTTAGGCACTTATAAATACCCCTTAAACTGCTTTAAAGTATTCCTCAACAATACATTAGTCTCTTATACAAAGAGAACTAAACTTTTACCGTATTTAAAAAATTTTAAAAAAATCTGTTTTATTCCGTATAAAATTCTTTAAGATGCATAAAATGATCAATGGGAGGGAAAGGCACGAAATAAAACAACACGGTACGCACAGTATGTAATGATAATAAAATACTACACGATAATAGTACTGTACCGTAGATGCAGTAATAATATTAATAAGTTAAAAAAAAAAAAAGATGATGTTTTACGCTCCATGGTCAGATAGTTATTCTCATCCAGTACATTTTTAAATATGGTTGATTCACGTTTTCTTTTTTAATGTTTCCATTTATGGCAACCTCTTCCTGATCTCTGTAATCCATGATACAAGAGCAGCTTCCATTTTCATAATTGTACTTACTTTGCTTAGACATTACTTTGCAAGTTTCAATATTGTGAACCCAAGTTTTGAACTTTTATGGATATCTTTTTGTTTTGACTTTTAATTCTACGTATAGAGGTTTCACTTATACTTATTGTCGTGATACCGTCGACGTTTTGTTATTGTTCAAGCATATCAAGAATTTTAACCTTTTTTAGTTAGATACTTTCTTCTTCATCCCATCTTCAAACTTCGGATGAAACAGCGCACTAAGGTGCCATTATATTTCATGAACTTTAATATTTGGAATGGGGATAAAAAAATGAAAGAAGATGAGTGGTTATTGGATGCACTAACAACGCGATGTGCAGACTTGCATGGTGTGGGAAGTTTTGCTGTCAGTAATGCTAAAGGGATGTAATAACATTCATGAAATCAATATTTAGTGGCCAATAATGAAGCCGATACTTCTTTTAAAAAAAGAATCGTGTTGTAGACGAGGAATTCGCGTTAGCTCTAAAATTCGTTACTTATGAAAAATTCGCGTTGTGGCCATTTCGTGTAAGTCGAATCGCGTTGTAGCGAGAGTCGACTGTACTTCTTGGAAACTCTCAAGAAAGAAATTGAGTCATTTCACGTCAACTAACCTAATTTTTCAAATCGTCCCCGCTCGGCCTCTCCAAATTGTAATAAAAAAAAGAAAAGGTGTAATGTGTAGAGATGCCTTTGAAAGTAACCTCTGCTTTCAGCTTCCGAGATCCAAATCCTGGGGATCTAGGATCTTCCAAATGCTTTAAAACGGTAGACCAGCTTTTAGTGGCAAATTGCTATGTTGTGGGTATTATTGCAGAATATGTTGATACGGTGGGAGCTTGAAATTTTGGGTAGCGTAAAGTACGTTTAACTGTTAATGTATTCAAGTAATGTTTTGAGTTCCCACTGGACCTCAAAAGTACCTATAAAGGACTTGTTTTCAATAACTGTTTGTAGGGCCCCTATAAAGGCCATATTTAGTAATTAAAAGCTCTAAAAATAATCAAAGTTCCTATTTTTTTAGCATTTTGACCATTTCATGTCAAATTAAAAAAAAAATCCTCTGACCATATTAGATTTTCATGAAACTTTCAGAACTCACTCCAAATTCATTCCCTCCAAATCGGAGATAGTCCACTAGGTCCCTTGATATGGAATGACTCAAATAAAAATTATAAGCAAGCATAAACAATTACGACAGAAATGAGCTCTTTACGTTGCATGCACAGCGTATTAGAGTAAAAATAGAAAATATTCCACAAAAATTAGTGCAAGCATTGCTTTCACCACTAACAAATGTTTTACATGTCTGTAAGAGGAAGAAATAGGTGTGGATTAAAATTTTTTTTTATCGGTGAATAGGTAGAGAATGTATAAAACTGATAAATTTAAAACTTTGAAAGTTTAGGATTGACATGAAATCATCAGATAAAAATAGACACTAGAAAGATACATATATATGGGAAAATATTTATGTTTCCTTATCAATTTATTCCTATATATATATTTTTCATACAATAAGCTTTTTCTAATAACGCTTAAAAACAAGTATAATAGGCTTCAATCTGTCAAAAGAAGGTGTTAAAATATCCTTCCCAAAAAATATGTGCAGGCTAGAGAAGACAAATTCTCCACTCGTTTAAATATTAACAAATAAATGCAGCTAAGAATCACTCGTGGGAAGCTAGACAAATTAGGAACTCAATTATCTTCTGTTGAAAATTGGCTGACATAGGTACTGAACTTTCATATAGTGCATACAATTAATACTATTAAATTTATTAAAATAACATAAAAACTTATTTTATATTTAATCTTTACTAATAATAAAGCAGAAAGTCTCTCTGTCCGGAGGATGTCTGTAGGATGTCTGTAGGATATCTGTAGGATATCTGTAGGATGTCTGTGCGCGCATAGCGCCTAAACCGTTCAGCCGATTTTCATGAAATTTGGCACAAAGTTAGTATGTAGCATGGGGGTGTGCACCTCGAAGCGATTTTTCGGAAATTCGATGTGGTTCTTTTTTTATTCCAATTTTAAGAAAAAAACTATCATAAATTACGAAATCATCATAACGTGGAACCGTAACATGGGAACAAGGCAATTGGCGAGATACGAAATTATCATAGCGTGGAACCGTAACGTCGGTACAAGCCAATTGGCGAGAAAATTCACCATACATTATTTGTAAAATATACAAGCGAACCAAAAGACCTTTAAATTTTCTATTACGGGCGAAGCCGTGCGGGTGCCACTAGTAAATTATAAGGTATTAATTACAAATTTATTAAAAATAAAATATTATTTTTTTAACTACGCTTAAAGCCTAGTACAGTAGGTTTCAAACCGTCAAAAAAAAAAAGATCTTAAAATAATCTCCCCAAAAAATATGTGTCGAACTAGAGAAGACAAATTCTCTACGTGGTAAAATATTAACAAATAAATACAGTTAACAATCGCTCCTGGGAAGCTAGACAAATTAGGAACTCAATCATCTTCTGATGAAACTTGGCTGACATGTACTGAACTCTGCCAAAAAGAGCAACTTTAGAAGTTTCCTTTGAGTACCCCTAATTATTCTCCTTTTATAGCAACGAATAATATGAGAGGTTGATCACATAAGCGCTTAAAAAAACCAAGGTTAAATAATGCTATTTATCAGAAGTTTTTTTAAAGAGAAAATTCACAAATAGCATCATATTAAAAGGCTGCTTTTGAAAGTGCAAAGTAGAAAGAGTGGCGTTTTATTCTCCTTAAATCTATCGTGGTGTTGTTTTTTTACAAATTTTGAATGAAACGGCAATTAATGTCAAAATTGGATGCTAGACTTGTAACGCATCTTATTTCAATTGTTTTTTCGGTTTGAAATGTCGTAGGTAATTAGAACCTTTATTTCTTGTGTCATAATCATAAATTGTGTAGTGTTGCAATTTGGATTTTTTTCGGACAAAATATTATTTGATATTTTTGTGTATCGATTAGTTAACGAGATATAGAAAAAAATGTTCCGTAAATAATTAATTCCTTTCGTAATTTGATCCATATTTTCTGTTATTTCCATCACTTGTTTCTTGCACTTTTATTCTACTTATATTGTATGTTAAATTATATTCAGATTATAAATGTAAGTAATGCACGCTAATTTCGTGCTGTTTAGCTCATTTCTTGTTACTGAATAAGAAAAGTCGAGTACTAAATTAACTGGAATTTTAGATTTTTCAAAGCATTTTTTAATCTTTTTTTTTGCCCAAATCCTTTTTTCTTACAATCTAGTTCTTGCTTTAAGACTCAGAAGATTGTATTTCAATTTCTTCTTTAAAAGAATAATATCTAGTTCCCTCAACTCCCATTCATTAATTTAAACAACACTACTCAACAGCAAAAATGCATCCTACTCAAAAATAGCTATTTCCGAAGTATTTTGCCTCGCTAAACACGAAAATCACCATGAAAAGTCGAGATTAGCTCTAGTTTTCACGATGAAGAACCAACTAGGGTAGTTAGGTAATCCTAATGCTCCCTTTTTTCTGGCAGATAGAAGCACCCCCCATGGAACTAACTGTCTTCTAAACATCGCCGATGCTTTTCGATCCCTGGTTGGATTAGAAAATCTCACTACTTAAATTTGAAATAGACTTCAAGACATTAAAATTCTGGGAAGAGAAATGCCCAAAATGGCCTTTAGTCGATCCACTTATTTCTGCTTCCTCCCATGTTCATTCTGCTTGGAATAATGAAGAGCGTCGTAAAAGCTGTGAACAAAGATGCTTTTCCGATATGTTGGAGAAAAATTTCCAAGATACATTAAAGCGAAGGTGAAGGAGATAATTTTTAACGGCCCTTCAAATACGCGCAATCATAAAAAATTAGTTTTTGAACAAAAATGAAAGGGAGGAAAAAAACCTTGGTAAGCCTTCAAGGGTACAAGGGTAAGCCTTACAAATACGAAGCAGCAGAGAAAATGAGGTTAAAAATAGTTGATCGAAAAACCCCTATGTGTCTGAATACTCATGTCTCTGAAATATGTCTCTAAAATGTTTTGTTTACCTTCTCTAAGATATTAAGATTAAAAACAGAAGCTATGAGTGATGAGCATGAAGAAAGGTTTCGCTAAGATATCTCTACAATGGGACGCAGATATCAGATTCATTGAGCTG
This sequence comes from Uloborus diversus, assembly GCF_026930045.1. NCBI lineage: Eukaryota > Metazoa > Arthropoda > Arachnida > Araneae > Uloboridae > Uloborus > Uloborus diversus. The sequence continues at coordinate 83,488,607 of NC_072738.1, forward strand.
AGTTAATGGTCAAGGGTTTACACCTGTTTTCTGTTAAAAACAAGTTTTGTACCGAAAAGGTTTCCTGGATCGCAACAAGTTCCATGAATTCCGATTTTTCACTTCGGTGAGAAGATACCAGATTTCAGCTATCAGTGAAAAAACATATTAATCTTCCCTATTAAGTGTTTCTCTTTCAGTTTGGTTCCGGCCTGTCCGGATTGATTAGGCTTCGATCAAGGAGGAAATATAGTCTCCTGATAATATTGTAGCTTTGGAGCAATTTCGTCTTAGATCCAGCTACATTTACTTTAAAACTTTCCAGGTAAAGCGAGAAGGTACCAATCTACTACTACATCTATGTTTTCAATACAGTTCCAAATTTAGTCCAGAAACGTAATTAGGTTTGATTGAGACTGTTTCCAAAATCTTTTATAGTTTGTAGGCTAATTTCTGGAAAAAAACTAACTTTTAGCGCGAAACTTTCCTGTTTTTTTCGAAACATTTTATTGGCAGGAATTGGGCACAGTAGATGCCCATTATTTTCCAGGAACGTTTCTTAATCGTTTTTGTAGCGCATCTATTGTTCCTGGATATTTTTTAAATTATTAGTTTGCACTATAGTAAGGATATTTTAAAGGAAAATGGAGGTAGTTCATTTTAAACTACATAGATAATATCCAAAGTAATGTGTTTCTGATATGTAATTTGTACATTTAGCACATAGCCTTATGCTCTTTGTGAATGCACATTGTTCTATTAATTAAGTTATTTTTCACAGCAAATGATGGCAAAAATCAACCCCCCTTGGAGCGATTAAAGTCAAAGTTAAATCAGCACCCTTTTTTCGAATAGGTTCACATTTATTACAAATTGCATTTAAAACGTAACATTTCTTTTTTAAATACAGCACCCGCAATCACCAAGAAGTAACGTTCGATTACAGCTCCCCCCCTCCCTTTTGAGCTATTGTAACTAAACTCCTGCTCTAGTAGCCTTTAAGGTCTACCTGTCAATATTTTTTTTTTTTATTCCGTTCATTATTTCTAGAAACATAGCAGTTAAAAATAACCAGAAAAAATGATCAAATTGTCAGGCCCTGATTACAAAATTTCTGGTATTACTTCATTTTAGCATTCTTTATAAACAGTGATTGCCATCAAACTTCTGTTTAGCCAGCATATTCAAGCATTTTGATACTTACCCGGTTTTTAATACTTTTTTAATGTTTTTAAATATAAATTAAAAATTAAAGATTTATACAAGCAGAAAATAGTCGTGTTTTAATAATTTTTATTACATATTAACGGCTCTGAACAAGACTGATTTTTTCTATTCTTTCATGTGTTGAATTTAGCAGTAATGAGAAAATATGTGGGTGATCAAAATATAATTACGTATACGCAATATTTTGTTCACTAAGTATGCCCCAAAACAAATACATAAAAATTACGACGTTTTCCTAAGCTTGTGCTATAATTTATTATTTTTGCCACAATACTTTCATTAAGAAATAAGAAAGGAAATAGCTTCCTTAATCTTTCATAAACACCTTAATTATGAACACCTTGCCTTCAGTTCTTCAAATCACTTTGGAAGTAAAAATTCCAAGCTGAACTCGTACTCTAGAAAAATTCTTTGCAGGGGAATGCATAACAACAAAGTTTCAATGCTGAAATAGGTTCCCTACAGGAGCAGTCAATACAGGAAAAAAAACAGGAGGAAAACTAAACAACGTGTCATTACGAAGGTTGGGAAAAGTCAAATAAAAGAACATGTGCTTAGTCAATTTTGTTCACGTAACATACGTTAATGGAAAAGCTTAAGAAAGAAGGCTTCAAGTACAGTCAGTTATTGATTACACAATTTGTTTTGCGTAATTGTTACGAAGGTTTTAAGAGGATTACGCATAGAAATATGTTTTTAATCACATATATAATAGGCAAAAATATTATAAAAAATATCATAAGTACTTGGATTATTTTAGATATGTTTGAAGATTAATATTTTTTTTAAAGTTGCGTAATAGTTACTTGTGGGAATTTGAAAGTTTATCACAGAAATAAGGATAAGAAAGCGGCTTAAATTTGCTTCCCTGAAGGCAAGTGAATATGAATTTTTTTTCACTTAAAGGAAGTAATCTCCTCCCTGAATGTTCATCTTCGACACATTAACTGAAAATTAACCGTGTTAATATTATCTGCTGTTTCGCCACAGAGCAACTTTTATCTCTTCTAATCTGCTTTTAAAAATATTAAACTCCAAATGAAAAACGGTAGTTGTGTTTTTTTAAGTAAAGATTAATATTTTAACTCTTTTTTTTTTTGCAAAGATCGCATCAATTTTAAAAATTTATTTTTACTTTTAATACTTTGCTTCTGTACCCATAACAATCAGTATTAGCAATCACTTGTAAATATCCTGGAATGCTTTTAAAGTTGAAACAATAAAATCCTGTTTCCATTTATACCACAACAATCCTATAATTCTAATCATATTTACAGATGGGGGACAAAATAATATGAACACCTATGAAAAAGTGTGCCGTATTTCACACTTACAGTACAGTCACGCCACCTGCAACAGAAGTCTGCCACCAGGTGAGCGTGAAGAGGAACCTATCGGTGTCTCAACAGTAGTCGCAAATGTTGCGTGCTTGGTTCTAAATTTCTGTAATAAGTTGAGATGTCAGACCGTACAGAGTTCCAAAGAGGAATGATTTTGGGGCGCGTTTAAGTGGAGCATTGGTTACGAAAACAGCAAAGCTTTTGGGGTGTGCAAGAGGTATGGTGTCAGAGGTTATGACAGCATACACGAAAGAAGGTAAGACGACGTCTTCAAAGCACCACAGTGGCCGAAAGTCAAAGCTTGCTGATAGGGATAGAAGAGCTTTGAAGCGCATAGTAGTCCGAAAGCGCAAGCAATCCTTATCCGAAATAACATCTGAAATGAACAGCCATCTCCAGGACCCCGTTTCAACAAAAACTGTCAAAAGGGAACTTCATGCTGCGAACATTTATGGCAGAGTGGCAATTCGAAAACCCTTGGTGACAGCAACTAATGCTTTCAAGCGACGCCAATGGTGCAGAGACCACAAAGTTTGGTCCCCACAGATGTGGCAACAGGTAATATGGTCAGATGAATCATCATTTACCCTATTTAGACTATCGGGCGCGATTATGTCTGGCGAACGCCCTCAGAAGCCTTTAATCCTGAATGCCTCTTGCCGACTGTGAAGCATGGGGGTGGCTCAATTATGGTATGGGGTGCGATATCTTGGCGTGGTCTTGGGCCACTTGTTATTCTGCATGGGCGTGTCAAATCTAATCACTATCTGAGCATTCTAGAGGATCATGTCCATCCGTTTGTCCAGACTGTGTTCCCTGGAGAGCGACCGCTCTTTCAAGACGACAACGTCCCCATACACACTGCCAGATGTGTCCAAGAATGGTTCGAAGAGCATGACAGTGAAGTTGAACATCTCGCCTGGCCCCCTAAGTCTCCGGACTTAAATATTATTCAACATTTATGGGGATATTTAGAGTCTAAACTTCGCTCCCGATTTCCACCTCCATCCGAACTTTCGGAATTAGAGACCATTCTGCAGGAGGAATGGCTTAATATTCCTTTAAATGTTGTCCATGACCTTTATGCATCTATCCCTCGTCGCATTCAATCTGTTCTTCAATCAAAGGATGGTCCAACCCCCTATTAATAAAGATAATAAAGATTTTTCCTTATTTCACAGGTGTTCATATTATTTTGTCTCCCATCTGTATAAGCTAAAGAAAAAGTTAGTCGATAAATAAATATGCACATATGTAGTTAATAAGCAAACAGTAGTCAAACTCGCAAAAAAATGTCAGAGTCATATGTGCAGTACGTTAATTTTCTCTTGTATACTGTTAAAACTGCGATTTGCTCATGACACTTTTGAGGATAAAAAATGCAGAACAGTTAGAACCTTTAGGGTTACTAATTAGTTGACTCCCTATAGCATCCTTAAACGTGCCATTTGGTTCCATATTCATCCAGTGATACCTATAAATGTGCCATTACCTCCATCTGGTACTCTTGAGAGTGTCATAACGAGTCAAATGGCACCCTTGAGGCGTTGCCGCTGAAGCAAAAATATTTCACCCAGAAGAGTCGTATACAACCAGCAGTTTTAACAGTGTTGGTTTCTGCTATTGAAAGCAATTTTATTACTATAGATTGCCGTTTCTCAATACGGTCGAGCCCGCTTAATGGAATAGCTAATGAGGAACCTGAATGGATCGGGTAATGGTGGAACGTTGATTGATTCGAATAGTCTTCTATTTAAAACTCCCAAAAATCAACTCAGTTTTTAAAAAACTGACCCAGGGCGGTCATTCCAAGCTCGTCAGCTTGCGAGATCGAGATTTTCGCTCACGTGATCGGTTGCGACGTAGAAATGTCACAAAGTAGCATTTTAATCTACTCGAACTTAGCTTGTGGCTAGGTTCGAGTAGATTAGAATACTACTTTGTGACATTTCTATGTCACAACCGATCACGTGAGCGAAAATCTCGATCTCGCAAGTTGACAAGCTTGGAATGACCACCCTGATTCTTCAAAATTACAACTTAAAATTAGCTTAAAACGGAACGAAGCTCAATTGACACAAAAGCGGAGGAGCATACGCCACTTCAAGATTCAGTCCCAGGGTTAGAATGGAATTGGTTCCGAAGGAGTCGAAACGAAGGGGAAAGGAGTGCAGCGTGGTTTGACGTTGTTTATTGAAAGCAAAGGTGCTCTTATTTTAATCTTTAGAAGAGGAAGAGGCGTATATCCTCGCTGAACCACCCACCCTCAACCCCCGAAATTACGACAAGAAAATTGACTTTGAATTAGACATCAATATTTTATTCGCAAAAAAACTCCTTCAAAGTACAATTGTTTACACAATAAAATAAATGCAGAGCTTTTATTGACAGCTCTATATCTCTATATGTCATGGGCGTAAGGTTTATTGAGACACAACCCCCTCCCATCCACCCCCTTTGAAAAATCTGACACAAGAAAAGATCATTTTGAGCTGTACATCATTATCTAATTCAAAATAAAATCACTTTAATGCAAAATTTTAAAATTAATAAAGAAAACTAAAATGAAAGATTTTTTTCTATATTTATTGATACTACTCAGAGTATTACAAACTAGACCTATGCAGTGACTGCAAGGCCCGACTAACTAAAAGTGAGGCCCAAGGCTTACAATGCTTTGGAGCCAATACCCCCCCCCCCCCCTCCTCTATATTCTATCACTTTTAAGTCAACGCAAAATAATGTTTAACATTTACTTAAAAGATGATTTTTTTTGCTTAATTTTCACAAAATTACATAATTTTTTAATGCTGTGCATAAGTTCGTGGCCTCTTAGGAAGATGGACTTTAGGTCCAGGCCTGTGCCTGAATCAGACTCTGAGTGACTGTCACAGCTTGCAAAAGATACTGACACTCATAAAACAGTATTTGTGTTCATCAATGAGGCAGATGCAGATATCAACTTTACCGTTTTTTATCTTTGTTCGTCAAATCAACGCTTTTTTTTCCTAATGGGGTTGTTTCCATCAGTCAAAACTACTTCACCATAACATAGGAATGACGGCGTTTAGCCCCAAGATGGCGGACCTGAGTCGCGAAAAGTTCGCCATCTTGCGGCTAAACGCCGCTTTCTTCCTATGTCTATTACGGGGAAGTAGCTTGCTTAACTTTTTGATTGTGGTTTCTTATTCACTCCAGCGGCGTTTAGATCCAAGATGGCGCACGTGTCAATACTTAAACTACGCTTCAGGTAAAACTAATTTCTATAGGTGTAGATACAAATTCAAAACACAATTCACTGTTTCTTTCAATGGCTAAGATAGTTAAATAATGCCACAAAATACCCCGCTTCAAAAATGGTGTTTTCGAACAGAAAACAACATTATGCAGGAAAATTGAATTATTATTTATAAGAAAAAATCTATCACTTTGAACGTATACTCTAAATTAAGTTTTCAGACTGAATAATAAGTACGAACTCTTATTAACCGCAGCTTTCACTAAATAGAGGGTAAACGTGTTATTTCCTTCGGTTAATCTCCGTTATTTCCCAAATGTTGGCACGCAACATTGATAGTGAAGGATGCGACACACAGAAAAGCGGATGCGCGGATTATGATGACATCATTTACGGATAAGTTGTAATTACAAGCTGTGCAGTTTCTGGCAAAATGGCGGACTCATTCGTAGAGAAAGGAAATTCGAGAATTATAAGTAATGAACACGAATTCTCCGATCATAATTAATGAACTAGCTGGAGAAGTATCCCCGTTTAATTTTATTTTGCTCACATAAATGAATGGGGGCTATTGATTCAACGTACTCCAGCGTCGCAGACTAATGTTCGATGAGTAATGATTTCCGAAGATTTAAGAATAAAAGGTATTAGATTGGAACAAATTAGAAATATTTATTTGAGATGTATTGATTACGCATATTTAATCACCTGGTGTTGTCAGTATTGGAAATTTACTTGTGTAGATGAAATACTGATTTATTGCTATTTAATTGCTATTTGGATTTTTGACAAAATGTGTACTTGATAATACAATTATAATCAATTTATTCCCTAGTGATAATAGTTGATTAAATTTTGCAAGATTCATTTGGTTTTACGTTTTGCATTTATATAAATAGTGGTTCAAAGCAATTGAATACAATCAACATTTAATTTACCTCCTGGCCGGTTATCCCATACAAACTGCAGTTTCAACCTTTTTATGAACTCATCAGCCTGGAATAGGGAATTACTGAGTTGCTGGCATACACCACCTCATTAACTTCGCAAAAAGACGAAACTTCAGTTTCTGAAATAAGCATATCGCCGGTATATTGCATGCAGTTGTGGACCTTAGCCCTGGCTCAGGTGCGGTAACTTACTGCTGAACATTTAACGTTATTTTCACTTCATTTCCAGTAAGAAATATTTTTTTTTAAATAAATAACATTGACATTACCAAAAATACAAATTCCGAAACGCTACTGAGTATTTACGTGTAACGTTCCGGGATTTCACTGGTTTTTATCTGTTTTCTGGAAAAATTCAGTATCACTGTCAAAAAGTTTCCTAAATTGCTACAATTCGCATGTATTCAGACTTCTCACGATCATGAAAAATATTTTTAGCTCCCAGTTTAAAAGTTAACTTAGAATGTTTATAGAGAGTATCGGTTTCAGTTTGATTGCGGTCGGTCCAGACTGATAAGGCGTCCAAAGGGACGCAAATCAGCCAATGGACTACGTGGCTTTGCAAGAATTGCCGGCAAATGAAGTTCTGTCTATGCTGCTTTCGAGGAAAGTGCCAAGCTATTATATTGTAACTACTTATGTTTAATCTAAAGTTCCAGAGACACGACTGGCTTTAAAGAGGAATATTTCTGAACAAATTAGGAGGTTTACAGGATAGTTTCAGGAAGGTTACTGAATTTTTGCGGAAATCGTTCCTGGCTTTTATAAGATATGTATGTTACTGGAAAAAGTTGGGCACATCAGCTGCCCATTATTTCCCAGGAACGTTTCTGAATCGTTTTTAGTGTGCAATATTGCAATGCATTGTTTATTAAAATCAGTTTACAGTGTTGCATGTCAACCATTTGATACACTTCGATCCATTTGTTCATTTAATCGAGTATTAGTTAATTTCAAGAGAAAAAAAAAAGAAAAGAAAATCATACCTTTGTGAAAAAATAAAAATGATAAAAAATTGATTTTGTCAAATGTCCTATCTGCAAAAAGTTACTACCTTCTGTTTTGGAAAATAAGATCTTTGTGCGCTCAAAACTTGCCTAGCTGCAACATTTTTTGGTAGCTTGGAACAAATTCATAAGTTTTACATAACATGTTCAATTTAAAAAAATGATAATACATTGAGGTATCACCTTTAAACAACAATGCAACTTTAACAGTTCAAAGCAGCCAGTCTAACGTTGTTTGTATCATAATCCGTCCGTCTAAAATTAGTTGCTAAATTCGAATTCCTTTTTATAAGTTATTGATTCTAATGGTTTTATGATTTTGCTTGAATGTTTTTAGAGGGTTCAGGTTGCTTTGCAATTAACTAACAACATTTTCTCACCGACCGTTCCGTCCTCAAATCAGTAACAAATTAGTTAGAAACATCCAGGGTTGGCACTCTCTTGAGCCACGCCCCATTTCGAAAGAACCACCAGTATGTAGCCACAAGTATGCAGCTTGTCCCCGTTTAACCTAAAAAACTTCTATTTTCTCAGTCGTTATTCTAGACGCCTACTTGCAATTGCAAAAATTGTCGAAATGAGATGCAAAGTTCAGATATTGAATATATCTGAACAATCTTATATATTTTCTGACAAAGAAAAGTTATTTTTTCCTTTTGAAATCATTGTGAAAAGTGCTTAGTACTTTTAAAAACTATGTTATTTTATTCTTTTTAGTGTAAATGTATTTCAGAAATAGAATAGTGTTATCATCACGAAACTTTATCTTATTTTTCATATAAATGCTCCGTACTAAAAATAAGAAAACCTATATACGTGCCTAAAACTTTAAGCAGTCAGCACTAAAAATTAATCCTTGTTCCTTTCCAGGATTAATTTTTGCTAATTAAATTAAAACCATTAAATATTAAAGGTTTCACAAACTAGTTTATATTTCAAAACATACAAATTAGTCATGATAAAGATCCTAATCTGCCTCTTAGCCCCGTTATCGATTATTAGCATAGATGAGAGCATAGGGAACGCATTTCATGCGTGCTCCAGAGAAGCCATCATTCAAAATCTTCATTATGATTACTGTTAGTATAACCGATGTAAGGCAACGAATATTTGTAACAATGAGTTTTATATTGTATCATTTATTGGGGAAATTACATGAAATTTTCTGTTTTCCATCCTAACCGAATTAATAATTTCATTTTAGAATTTTAATTCTTTAGCTTAAAGTTGTACCTTAAGATTAAACAAATCATATAGTGGAATCCCGAAGTCTCTAAGTAGTCTAGTCGCTGAGATATAAGCAAAAGCAGGTCTCAGATTTTTTTTCATGACAGTCAGGCCAAGCATAGTAAGAGCGCTTAAAAACATCTTTTATCACTTTTCTTGCGATCCCTTTGTCTTCTATAAAATACCTATATATCAACTACCATCTATATTGACTTGGCTTTATTTTTAATTTTTTTCGCTATACATGGTCTGTTGGTCATACTATTTGTATTTATTTAGTGCTGCATCTGGAAAAAAATATTTCAAGGAACGCACCTTTTTCTTTTGGGTAGATGTCATGGTTGACATATGTTTGTTTTGGGGTAAAAAAAAGGTCAGTTTCGACAACGTGCGCCAGTTTTTATTAAAAAGCAGATGTAAAAAAAAATGTAGTTACAGCCAATTTACTGCAAACGGTTTGAAATCAGTTTGTAGTAATACAACGCGAATCTTTTTTTAAATTAATGTAATCTTGTCGTTTTTCAAATCGTATTCTGAACTGCTTTAAAGAACATTAGTTCCGTATTTACTTCAACATTTGCTTTATAATATATCAAGAAATGCTTTCACCTTGTTTACTTGTTGACTTACCGTGTTCCGAAACCCGTGAGGCTTCTTTTAAGGTTTGCTGCTCCCAGCCACTAACGAAGAAGCAGCTAAATTGTGCTTATCTGAACATTTCAAATTTGACCTCAAATAAAATATTTTTTGATTGATTTTTTCGTAGGCATATGTTCTTACTTTTAGATAATTTTGGTTAGTTTTTGTTCAAAGAATATCGCTAATCTACTGAAACATTTCGAATGTACCTGAGTACGTCATGCAGAGAGATCACCTGTAACTTTTTTAAATGTACGAAATTGCTCAAGTGAACGAGTTGAATGAACGGATCAAGGGAAAGAACGATTCTCTGATGAACAAATCATTAAAAATAACGACATTGCCCAAATCTAGTTATCACTTTAAAGTACAAAATAAATTTAGTACATGATTTATTTGTTACAACACTCAATAATTGCAGTTAATTCTGAAATCTTTATATTAAGGTTTATTCTGAAGCTGCCAATAAAGTTAAAATTGAAAATTGAGCCAAGAAATGTTGGTATAGTAATAGCTATTCGTACAAAGCTGTACACCGCCGCATTTTGTGTACAATGTTCCCGAAGTACATGTACAAGACCTCTCTCCGCAATATAGTGCAGTATTTTTGTTGAAATTTTAAAAGTGAAATTTAAGATTTACTTTTGGAGAATTTTTTTAGAATTAACGTATTTCAATTTTAATGAACTCTTAAATTAAGTTAAGGTGTCACCCACCAGATAGGTGTTCCCCGGGAGGGGGGCGCGTCCTCTCAAGCACATTTTTTGACTTAACAAAAAAGTTTTTTTTTTTCTCTCAAAACTCTTCCTTTTACTCTTCTCTGTTGAAAAAATTGAAAGCACAGGATTTGATCAACATCTATTCGTTAAACATTAAAGAGGAACAAATTAATCCTTTTCAACTTTTTAAAAAAAATTAGATTTTTAAGTAATCTTACTTTAGAAGTTGCAACTATCAGATAATTTGATTTTCTAACGTAGTATGCATCTTAGGTTTACAATAAAATACAACGCGGAAATGTCATAAAAATGATTAATATTTCAATCTCTGTGCAGGGGGTTTCCCCCTTTCCCATCTGGGGGGCATGATTTGAAAAAATAAATTTAGAAAAAAAATGGGGGTCGGAGTTGGAGTTGGAGATGATGTTGATGTTTCAAAATCCTGGAGTCGGAGTCGACCATTTTTCTTCCGACTCCGCAACCCTGGTTTAACTATATACAAACCTTGGATTTCGGAAACTAATTCGGTACTGATTTAAGGAAGGAAAATATTTCAGAAATTTAGCATCAAAGCCAGTTCAGCCGGTTCAATGTTTCCAAATCATGTCAAAAACTGCAGCCAAAAAACAGTTTTTGTAGTACATCCACTGCAAATACGTACGGGTATCTTCAATAACATTATTATAATAATTTGCTAAACAAACTAACATTTTAATTGTATGGGCTAGGACGTTGCATAAAAAGGAAGAAACACTTGAATTTAATTTTTGTTTGAATAGAAATTTTTTAAAAAAGTATATGCCATTGAAGTACTCAGCAACTTGTTTAAATAAGTTAAGTAGTAAAGAGCTCTGATTTGAAGACTTCACTACATAGATACTATGTCTGTAAAGAAAACCTATTTACAGAGAAGCCGGACGATAATTAGGATGTTCCTTGTCTTCTTAATTTCTTGTCTTATTTCCTTGTCAGTCAATAGGGACAGATTAAGTGAACTCAAAATGCGTTTTCAAAATAATTTATTAATCTTAGGATATTATTTATTAATATTTTATGTCTGTAAAATTTACACTAGAAGAAATTTTTATATCTATTGCAATTTTAACATACAATTTCAATAGAGGTGTCGACTTGCGTAAAATTAGACTTCTAATCGTATAATATTCAAAACTTCTAATCGTATACTTACCTCGATTGTGATATAATCAAAAAATTATGTCGCAGTACACTTTATATAGTCATCGAACTAACAAGTGTAATTTTACCTGAAGGATGTTATAGCACCGTCAGCAAAGCAAGACTCTCTCCGTTAAAGCAATTTTACTTTTTTCCATGTTAAGAACATGTAAATAAAAGTTTTTAAAATATGTACTTTAAAAATAAAATACAAACTTTAATTATTTTCTTAATCATTATGTATTTTAAATTTTGATTAAATGGAAGGTGCCAAGATGTTACATTAAACCTGTTTATGTTTTCTCTGAAGGTTCCGGAGGTATGACTGGCTTTAAACGGGGAAATTTGTGAACTCTTCAGAAAGATTCCGGGATTCCGGGACAATTTCAGGAAGAGTACTGTTTTTTAGCAGAAAACATTTCTGTTTCGTGCAATATATGTTACTTTCAGAATTTTTATTGAGTAAACATTGAGTTCAAAGTCAAAACTGCTTTGAGAAATTCTTACATAATAGCAGCTGAACTGGTTTACATTAATGCTATAAAAGTAAAACCTGACCTGAAGCTTGCAAAATTTAATGAAATGCGAAGAAGAATTTTCGAAAACCACCAATGAAAAGCCAAATTTTGAGAGAAATTGATTTAACCACATTTTTTTTTTTTTTTTTTTTGATCAGGAGTTTCAGTTGATACGCACGCTTGTGTGCATAAAATAATTCTCCTTTATACTTTGACAAACAAACTCCATGCCTTCACTTCTTTATGTATAGATATAAATGTTGGTTGCCGTTAATAATGATTCCTTTTAATTAGTAATTCCCTTAGGAATGAGCAGAACTTACAAATGATGTTAATGAATTTTCTATTGTTGATAAGTAAATTGTTTGTAAGTTGTTTGTTCTAGCTGGACGTTGTAATTCATTAGTTGACGGATAATTGTTGGTTTCCCTTAGATTATTTTGGCTCTATCTTGTCTTACAATATTGTGCCATGTGCACTTAATCAGTAGCAATATGATTTTCAGAGATTTTTTTTTTATTTTGAAAATTTGTGCAAAGAATTTTGATTTAAAGAATTAAAATATTGTTTATGCTAGAACCAGCTGAGTATATGCTGTGATTTTTTTTTCCGTGTATGTTTAATGAAGCAGTAGTTTCTTACGTATTTTCTGAGCATTATAGTTTATCCTAAATTTCGATTGACCAGTAATAAAAATTTTCAAATTAATGTGGACGCATAGATTAGATTTAATATGATGTATAATCGATAAGATTTTTAGAAAAAATTGTTTTGGAAACTTATGCAAAATTTTTTAATTTTTGGAATAAAAATATTGTTTATGCTAGCATTAACTGCGTAAATGCTATGATTTTTTTCTGTTGTATGCTACGTAAACCAATAATGTGTTATGTTTTATCCGATGCACATTGCAGTTTATTTTAATTTAAAATTGACCAGTTAAAAAGTCTTTAAAATTAATATGGACACATAGATTAGAATTAATATGCTGTATTATCCGTACGACTTTTAGAAAAATGTTTTTTGAAACTTGTGCAAACACTTTTCATTTAAGGAATACAACTACTGTTTATGCTAGCACTAACTGCGTAAATGCATTGGTTTTAGTTCAGTGTGTGTTTAATAAAACAGTAATGCGTTACGTATTTTTCGATGCTAATTGATGTTTATCTTAAATTACAACCGGGTAGTGATAAAGTTTTTGAAATTGATAGTTTAGAGAATTTTTTTCCCACTATCATCTAAAAGTTTTTTTAAAAAAAGTCACATTTTTGCTGTTATTCAAAAAATTACTTTAAAAATCGAGTTTTTGGAATGCTTCTGTCGAGTGTAAATATTCCGCAAACGTAGAGTGCTTCTGCTTTTATAAAGCCTTGAAACGATAGACCTAGTGATAATATTTGCGAAAATAATGATAGCGATCGAGATAGAGCTTGTATATACAAATTCGTGTTAACTACCTCTCAAAATTGTGTATCTTAAACTCATGTTGTAAGTACATGAAAAAAACCAATGCGTCACCTGATTGTTTTCAAATGAAAGTAAGTTTTATTTTGTTTGTATGTGCCAAAAGCACGTAACCTATATAACTTTTTTCTTAAAGAGGTAAGTTCTTTTTATTATTATTGTTTTTAAATAACCATACTGTGAGGATATTTTGAAAGATATACTTTTGAAACATTATTACTAAGGATCATTATCATCGCTAATAAATCTTACAAAACAAAGTCGCAATTTTTGAAAAAAAAAAAAAAAAAAACTTTACTTCACTTGAAAACAATTGGAAACAAGCTCTTCAAACATGCTTAACAATGCTTATAAAATAAAAGAATATTTGTTAATGCCGAAAAGACGTAAGTCATGTAGTTTTGCTGCTAAAACACTAAGACATTTTTACTATTTTTTGATGACTATACTTTCAGCTTTTTCAACCATATAACTTATCATCAACAATAAATCTTGCAAAATAAAATCGTGATTTTTCAAGAATGTAAAAAAAAAATGACTTAACATCATTTGGAAACAAGCTAATTACACATGCTTAAAAATGCTTTTAAAACAAAAGAATACATTGTTTTAACCACGAGGTTAAAGCCCCAGATGCACTTAATTCATATGAGTCAGTGAGATGCCAAGGGATGTAAATGGCAAAAGTAAAAATGTGCAGATAATTAGTACAAATGGTATACGAACCTCTCCTCTGTCTTGGGGCAAGAGATAGTACTTGTAACCCTGGTAGGTATTGCTGTACAGCGTGATTTGTAAAAACTTTTCATCGAAAGCCTACCTAGGGCAGCATCTTTCAACGCGTTTTACTAAAAACTTGAAAATGTCCACTGCATCCCTTTGCTTCTCACTGCCTCATATGTCTTCTCATGATGCAAAAACATAAATGAGGAGCGACGGTGAATGTGAATTTTATACACTAAATCTATGCACATTTCATACATCTCTACCAGGACAAAACATTTAAGAAAGAAATGCGTGGAAAAGTGAAGGCATCTTTCAAAAACAAGCAGAATTCATCATCATGTATAAAGTATTGCTCGGTGTATAATCGCTTTCAAAAGTAAAGAAAACTTTTGTGATGATTTTAAACAACGATACCTGAAGGCATATATCGATATAAAGCTCTAGAATCGGTATTTCTCTGCGTGAAAAATCCCCATCCGATCCATCTGACTGTCAAAAGCAAGTAGAGCGTGAAAGAAAAATGAAGTCCTAGCGCAGCTCGAATGGATCTTGGTGCAAGAAAAATGGAAACCTAATCCTCGCAAGTTTGGTTGCTTGAGAAATTTAAAGTTTTAAATGTCGTCAAGGTGTTCATTTCTTGAAAAGATGCACTGGGTTTAAACTTAATATTTGACAAAATCAAGTTTTCATGCAGTGCAAAAGTTCTTGACGGGAATTATCAGTGCTTAATTATGCATTTTTCTGGAGTTTTGCTGAATTAATGTTTAAATATTTGTAGTCTAGACGCAGTTATTGAAAAAAGTTGTCCAAAATGTAGGGGAGGGTGGCCCAAAGTGGGTGCGTTAACGAAGAATGCTCGAAAGTTGTAGTTTTTGGATTTTAATCGCAACCATTTCGGTTTTATTTCCCAGCAGGATTTTTGAACTTCAAAATAAAAAGGGATTTTTACATTATTTCATACCCAATATTTATTTCTAATCAATCATTACAAACGCATGAAAAACTTGCTTTGCCCTACCAGGGGGCCTAAAGCGGGTAAGACGTTCGGATAAAGCGAGTAAGTTTAACTAATTGTGATTTAGTGTACCATTTTTCTTATTTTAAACCTGGTTATGTCATGTCGCTTCACTGTTGCTTCGCTGTGACTGTTTGAAACTCGGGGATGTTCGAGTAAACACGACGTACGCATACATCGCATACTATACGGCGGCATACGAATGCGTACCCACTTTGGGCGATCTACCCGCTTCGGGCCTATCTCCCCTATAGTTTTGTCATTTTACCGTAAACCTAAATATAAAGCACAAACTGGAAGGAATTGGAAACGATGATTTGTCATTTTTTTAGGAAAAAAAGCAAGATCTACTAAGTTTTTAAAATATGCATTTAGAACCAATGAAAAATGTTTTGTTTTAATATAAAGTAGGTAATTGTATTAAATAACTCATTTTTGATCGTTTTCGTGTTTTTGGAAGATATATTTTGCAATATTCCTCACTCTAAATTTGATCTTCGTGAATATGAGGTAATAACTATGACTCATCTTATTTAAAAAATAGTCTTATCATTTAAATTATTTTTTTCTGTTTTTAAAAAAGTTTAACACCTTTAAAAACGAGTAATTGGGTTAAGACAAGTTCTTTACAAAATAATAAAACGAGAATTCGTACTTAATAAAATATGAAAAATTGTAATAGTAGCACATTTTTATAGCCTTCACAAAGATATAAAAAATATTCTTTAATAACTTGTTGCGCGGTCTTTCTTCTAAATAATAATAATAAAAAAAAAACTAATTCAGTATCTATAAATTCATTGAAAAACTCTTAATTATTTCAGGTATATTTATTAATGCGCAATTGTGAACTACGCGATTGTATAATACGCGTGTGTTTTTTACAGCATTATGTCTCGATATTTATTTATTGGGTGAATGAAAAACCATTTTCTTTTGAAAATTTTCATAACCACGTGTACTTTATCAATTTAAATAGTTTATACAATTAAAGCAGCATATTTTACAAACTTCACGTTTTGCTTTAATTTAAAAGTGCTATTTAGATCGTAACAAAAGTAATGAAAAAATTGATTTGATCTGGTAGCATTTAGTATCGAAATCTTTAAGTACAGACGAGACTGCATTTTAATAAAATGTGAAACAAACGAAGGATTCATTCTAAAGATATCAATTTTAGAGCCCATGGAAATAAACAATATTTCTGCTTGAAATTAAATGTTACAGAAATTCAATTCCTTTCAGTTCAATTGTGCTGACGCCTGCATTTTCTTCCAAGAAAATTTTCAGAATTATGCAACAGGAAACTTGCTCATTAGTTAATACCTGTACATTACAATGATTTCCTGAGTAATTTTTCTCCCGTTTAATTACTAATTGAACTCTGAATTAGCGAAGCTTTAACGCAATTTTAATTAACGAAAGCAATTGGCTCTAGGCTAAACACAAAGTTTTGTGCTGAGAAATATAAAGGAAACTAATGCATATATTCGTAATCATGGGTTTTATCATTTTCTTATTGTTGAAATAAAGGTTATTTTTCTAATAAAATAAATCATATTTATCATACTTATGTCTAATAAATAGCATCATAATAAGACAATCAAAATGTTTATTCACTCACTTAAAAAGCTTTTGCTTCCGTAAGTTACTCAATATATTCATTAAAAATGCCCTATTCAGAAGTGGTTCAATGAATTTCTTCAAAAACCTTTTACAAAAGTATTGTATTCGCGAAAAAAAATTCACTCGAAATTTGGCCTTAATTTCCATTTCGCTCAAACCCAAATTAATGTTGAGTTTTTTTTTTTTTTTTCAACCCGACAACTCGCGGATAAGTGCCTTAGAATGTGTAGATAACCGAAATATCCATTTTCACATTCCCCGATTTAATTACAACGACTTTTCTCGTGTCGTCCGTATGTACGTATGTGCGTATGTGCGGATGTGTGTATGTGCGGATGTGCGTATGTGCGTAAGTATGTCACATAACACAAGAACGGTATATCCTAGAAAGTTGTAATTTGGTACGTAGACTCCTAGTGGGGTTTAGCTGTGCACCTCCTATTTTTGATGCATTCGGATGTTCCAAAGGGAGTCTTTTACACCTTTTTGGGGGAAATCAATGTTAATTTCAATACAAACTCAAGTGGTGTTATAATTTATGCAAACACTTGGCAATATATCGCCAAGCTTTTTGTCGCCAAGTTTTGTCGCCAACTTGGCGACACATTTGGCGATTCTTTTTTTTAAAATCTGGTTTCAATTTGGCCGTTGATGATGATATTTAGAGAGTTAACTATTGAATCGCATTGCAAATAATGGGGAAATAACTTTTAATTGGTGTAAAAGGAAGTCACGTGATGCACACATCAGCTCGTTTTCAAATGCAATTCAAAATAAACGAATGCAACAACTCATTTGAATAGGATATTATACATAGATAGCTTACCGTACTTTAAATATTACTGAATGCAGAAAAAAAAATAGAAGTCTGAACGTTAAAGATAACCAAAACTTAAGCTATTTTTTAAATATTTAAAAATTTTCCTTTTAAACGCTGTGCAAAATATAGATACATAAAAAACTAACTGATTAATTATAGAATGAAGGTATGCAATGTGATCTCTTTAACCTTCTACCTCGCTTTTGAGGAACTTTTGCCAGTTCAGAAGTACTCCAATTATTTAAACATTTTTTTGCAATGATATTTAAGGTATGATTGTTCTTTTTAAAGTTTATCATTTTTCCTTTTTCTCAATTTTCTAGCCCGATGTAATAAAATAAAAAATAAATAAGTGACGAGAAAAAAAAAAAAAAACTAAAAAGACATCTTGTCAGAACTGTAAATTGTTTGGTTTGAGTTTAATAGCTATCCTTAAAAGGTTTAAATCGTTATTTTAAGGGTTTTTTTTTTTTTTTTTTTTTGTGAACTGGATACAAAGATCAAGACCTAGATTAATAATCTCTGTAAAGAAAACGGTACATTTGGAATGTTTTTTTCTTTTATTGCCGTTCCGTACCATATATTCATAGCATCAAAAATGTTGGTGATATTATTTGTACGAAATGAAAAGATTTTTTCCTTTTAGGGTATTTTAAATTTAAGTTGAAAACATTAATTTCTATCTCCAAAATAAATGTTCGTGAACTGTGCATTTAATTAACAATAAAAAGCATTCTAATGCAAAGTTAACGAAGTCATATGCAATGACGAAATCTGAAACCATTTCGTAACGTTTTGCGCATAAATCTTTTAATGTCAGCATCGTATGACGCGTTGCGATAAATGGAATTACTCTCAACTTCATATGCCCAGTTAGTGTCTTTTCTCCCATGTGCAATGCATCAAAATGCGTTTTTTAAAATTATTTTTTGCCTCTTTAAAAAATCATAACATTACATAAATATTACGTCAAGTGTTTATTCATTAAAAAAATAAGAGCGAGTAACCAGGGCCATAACCAAGGATCTGAAATGACCGACTTCCTCTCTTGAAAATTTAAAGTATTTAATCCAAGAAAATTTAGATCCAAGATGGTATTTAATCCAAGAAAATTTAAAGTACTCCCAGCTTCATCTCTGACTCCTCTATCCTCAACACCGTTCTAAACCCACTATCTAAGGGGAGCTGACATATCCGACATTTTGGTTCCATAATTATCGGGGTACAAAACTGGTGCTTGTACAAAAGCCTCGTTTCAGAAAACTGGTGCCCAAGCTTTAGATGTGTTGCCTGATTGATGTCTGATTATTTTAATCTGTAAATGATGAATATTTAATTAACACAAATTAAAAACAAATAAGGTGAGGAAATGAAGTTTATTACAGTTAATCTGCCCCGATACATTTTTGTTAAATTTGTGAGCTAAATTATCTTTCTTGTTTACCTTAAGTGACATTTTACTCAACTTATCATCAGTTGTTTTACGACATACACTGTAAAAATAATTCAGAAATGTTCCTGAAAAATAATAGGTAGCTGATGTGCCCAATTTCAACCAGTAACATATCTTACAAAAACCAGGAACGTTTTCTGATAAAAGTCAGTAACCTTCCTGAAATACTAGGTAATCTCCCCCTGTTAAAGCCAGACGTGAACCTTCTAGAAAAATTTAATAGGTTTAATGTATTTGATTACAGCCTTCCTGGTTTACCAAGAAGGCTCCAGAAGCATTAACGCAATCATGGCCAAAGCTTTGCGAATAATTGCAAGCAAGATCCAAACATATTTCTTGCCTGCAATTCCTGCCTTGCAAAGCTGCAGATATCCATTGACTTATTTGCTCCCATTGGGGGCTTAGTCAATCCAGACGGGCCGTAATCAAGCTAAAGCCGATACACGTAATAAAAACGCTCAGTCAAACTTTAAACTGGTTGCAAAAATATTTTTCACACCTGTAAAAAGTCTGCATTCGTGCGCCTTTTAGCAATTCGGGAACTATTTTTAGAAGATACTTGATTTTGCAGGGAAATAGGTAAAAACCTGTGAAATCCTTTGAAATAGCCAGTAACGTTTCGGAATTTTTTTACTGTAGCAACCAGCGAATATTAGAACGTATTTATAAATACCGGAAACATGATATGCTAATAAGCTGTCTTGGAACCAAAATTTTGGATAAGTGGGCCTGTCCTTTTCTAGTGGCTCTATTTAGAACGGATCCTTTTTTTTTTTTTTTTTTTGAACGGATTCTTTTTATTCCGCTTCCTTCGAGAACAAGTAGCCTGTTTGTAGCATGTTATAAAACAGAACGGAAAGTCAAGGAGCAATGCCCTTTATGAGCGACACCATCTTTTAAACATAATATACGGATTCATATGATTTAAAGTTCAGTTTAATTTTCGTTTCATTAGGGAAGCCAGAAGCCGTTTTAATTAATGTAGTTCATTATTGAAACGTTCTGAAATTATAGCCGAAACCCAAAATGCATTTTATCTGCAAAGGCTTTTCTCGTCTCCTATTTTGACGTCGCTTGTTCTCTAAGCAATGATGTCTCTTTTAATTAGGAATTAAATTTCTCCGCTTAATGAATTCGTATCAGTAATTAAAAGAGGTTTAATTAGTTATTTACCAATGTTTTTAAAGCAAATTTAATCAAGAACTGAATGGCTGTCTTAATTAAAATTGACAGCTTTGTATTTCAGTTTCATATTGTACATTCATTCAAAAGTAACTTGGATTTAATTACAGTTTCAAAAATCGGAAACTAGTGCTATGCCATATCATGCCGAACATTTTCATTACTCCAATTAATTATCCTCACTTAAAACTTTCCCCTTCACTGAAAATACGTGGTTATTATTCAAAAACTTTTGAATAGAAAAGTGTATGTGCTGCCAAAATATCACTTTTGAATCTTTTATGCGCAGTTCAATGTTTCTTTTCTAATAAATATGCTAACATTTAAATAATAACTTTTTAAATTGACAATGAGTAACTTCTATCCTTTTAGGTGGTAGATTCAAACATCCGAGTAAAATATCTTTATGTATTACGTGATCTTTTGTGCTAAGAAGCTTTAGTTAAAGAAAAGCCAAGTGTTTTTTCCTTTTTTACTTCCTTTTACAAAAAAGGAAGTATTGTAATCGCGAAAAATTATTTCACTCAAAATTCGGCTTTAATTTCCATTTTGCTCACCCCCGAATTAATGTTGAGTTTTTTTTTCAACCCAACCACACGCGGATAAGTGCCTAAGAACGTATAAAAACGTGAAATATTCATTTTGACATTCCCCAAATTAATTACAACGACTTTTCTCGTGACGTCCGTATGTACGTATGTATTTATGTGCGTATGTGCGTATGCATGTCGCATAACTCAAGAACGGTGTGTCCCATGTGTCCTATACTCCTGGTGGGGTCTAGTTGTGCACCTCCCCTTTTGGTTGAATTCCGATGTTTCTAAGGGGATCTTTTACACCATTATGGGGGGAAATCATTGTTAATTTCGATGTAAACTCAAGTGGCGTTATAATTTGGCGGACACTTGGCGATATATCGCCAGTCATTTGGTTGCGAACTTTTGTCGCCAAGTTGGCGACAAATTTAGCGATTTTGTTTTTTTAATCTTGTTTCAATTTGGCCATTGTTGGTGATCTTTACAGAGTTAACTATTGAATCACATTAAAATTGCCAGTAATGGGGAAATGACATTAAATTGGAGTAAAAGGAAGTCACGTGATGCACACATTAGCGCGTTTTATTTCGATTTAAGTACAGCACTAGGGACTATTGTGTTGTCTTTAATATTTTGCATTGGTTTAATTGTAGAAAAGAAACCAGAATACAAAGATGTTTGATTAAAACCCATAAATACTGCATTCATGGTGAAGATAGACCAAAAAGGAACAAACAGGTTACCAGGAGGTTTGCTGTCAAGGCAATTTTCAATAGAATAAAGAAAAAATAAACGTATGCAATTCGCACAAACTGTTTGATTGGCACCAATGTCTTCTTGTCCAAGTGAGACACGTGATTGACGTCACCAAATTGCAAACTTCTTTGTTTATATCTAGTCCAATTTTTCTGTGAACGCAGTATAGTGAATATAGTATGCTACTCTTACCTTTTTCGTGACAAAAGGTTCTTTTTTCCTTCAGCTCATGTTATCAATGATGTTCAATATATCTTCGCAACAGTTTAATCAAAATGTACAGTAGTCAAACTTAAGAGACATTAGACAAAAAAGTTTACTAAATGTATTATAATTACACGTATTACTGAAACTCAATACTCTGAGATTCAGGAAAGGTTTTGTTTACTTAGTAAGCGGAGTTATTGTTTCAAATAAACTTCATACTTTTAAAAGTTACCATTAAATTAATCTTTATAAAAAAATATATAAATATTTTATTGAAAGGTACATTTAATTCAAAAACGTCTAGCGCTAAAACGAAGCTTAATACAAGGGTATATATATATATTATATATATATATATAAAATCATAATGATACGAAAATGATTTTTCTTATACACTTATACCCGCTACGCTTCAAATTCTATATTTAAGCATCGTTTTGGCTCAGAAGCAGAGATTAATAAAACAAAATATAAACTTGCTACTGAATTGCACTTTTAGGTTAGAGGTTGTGATGCAATCACGTAAAACTAATTCAGGTTAATGATGTTCACCATATGCATTTTTATGCTAATAGTTAAGAGTTCTTTTGGCAAGTTTCCAACAGAAATACGTTAAAGTTATTTTTGTAAAGGTTAAAAATAGTAGTCTGAAGTTTTTCGTTTGGAACGATACCTTTTGAGCGCACTATGTATCCTCGTGTACTCACTTTGAAGAAAACATGTACAATTTTGTGTTACTAAAATGTATGAATTTATTTGTTCCTTAACATGAACCTAATAAATTTAATATGTAATTTTCCTTTTATTGCCTTGTACGGGGAATCATTCGTAAAAATAGTTTTTAAAAATGTTTTTTTTTTGTACACTTTTTACAATCAGTAAACATTGGAAGCAGGTTTGGAATACTTTAATTTAGAAAAATGTGGCAGCTACCTGCATTTGCTCTGTTTTGAATGTAGTCTGTCAAATAAAAAGTATATTGAAATGTGCTCCGAATCTGTAACGAATGTGTTCCGTTTAGGCTCTTAAAAATAGGATGCAACGATATAACACCGTATATAATAGGAAATAAAAAATACAGGGTATCCGTTTAGGATATAAATTTAAACTTGAGAATATACAGGGTAATCCAAAAGTCAGGATGAACATTAAAACGGAATTCAAAAACAAATAAAGATAAAAAGATGCAGTTTTGCGTTAAACGAATAGAAAAGAAGCGGTGTTTTGTATGACAACAAAACAAAAATAGTTCTGTTTTTGACCAACAGATGGCACTTTTGCTTTTTTTTCCTACCATTTTTAAAATACAGTTTAACTAAGAGGGCTTTCTCAACTATGGACAGCATTTCGATGCATATCAGCTTCGACTGCCGTTAACTGCTGCGTTCCTCCTTTTTATATCCTTTGTTGCTTTGCATGATCCTACATCAGAAATCCGGCAACGCCATCTGTTGGTCGCTAACATAGCATTTTTTTCGTAGCCACACAAAACCAGGGTTCTTTTCCATGCATTTAGTGCAAGCCGCATATTTTTACTTTAATTTGATTTCGAATTGTTCATTTTTAAAGTTCGTGATGAGTTTTGGATCACCCGGTATTTTAGAATGAATTGGGTCATTTTGGCACACTTGTGAAATCATAGCTTCCTTTCTAACAAATACAGTTTCAACAGTTTTCTTTAACTAAGAGTCATAATTTCTCAATAAGATACTTTACGAACTTTTGTTTGAATGAGCTGCTGTTGCCTGGTGTTGTGAATGACTTCGAAAAAAAAATGACCTTCCCCGGTTAAAGACCATCGATTGCCCGATAGCCGTCGACAACCGCACTTTTCAAGATTGCTGCTAACTCAGTAGCAAAATATCGTAGCATAATCAAAAGAATACTCCTTAAGATCCCAAAATATTTTTAAAAAATTTGGGTTGAACCAAAAACGTGTTCTAAAAAGTGTTCTCGGAAATGTGTGTTTTGAGAAATGTTCCAAAAAAAAGGAGCTGGTAAGTCCATTTGTGACTGCCATCAGGGTCCCTGTGGGGTCTTCCAGCAAACTGGGAAAGTTTGGTGTTAAAAAAAGGTTCAAAACGTGTCTGAAGATTTGTAGGGTATTTTTTTTTTACTCAGAGTATCATCGAACATACATACTTTAAAAAGTGTGAATTTTATAGGATAAACCGTTTTTGAAGCTGCTAATAGATGAAAGAAAAAAAATATATTACTTTTTCGTTTTTCTAAAATGGTATTGGGGAAATAAAATCTTTCGTCTATTTTTTTTTCTTTTGTTGTCATGATTGGATAGTTGCATCTTTTAGAATTTTTTTGAGAAATATTTCCATTCAGAAAATGACGTTTAATAATGAATGGGCCAATCATGTATATCAGAACTGCGAACGTTGTTATTAATTATTCTTTATTTTGATGAATCAAACTTATTGTGAATCTATAATTATCCAAGTTTCTATGGATGCAATGTGTGGTCCTGTGGTGACATTCTATGCGGTATTCATATTTTTATCACGCTTTTAGCAGAGTATGCTGAGTTAATGGTTATAGAATGCAGTTATGCACTACTTCGGGGTGTTGCCCCAATTTGCAGAGGACTTGTAGAATTATTTTCATAGTTAAATTACGAGCACTGTAAAAACGATTCAGAAGCGTTCCTGGAAATTGATGGGCAGCTCATGTGCCCAATTTCTGCCAATAACATCGCTTGAAAAAACCAGGAACGTTTCCTAATAAAATTCAGTAACCTTCGTGAAATTATCCTTTAATCTTTCTGAAGAATATGGAGATCTCTCATTGAGAGAGATAAGCTCCTCTTGAGAGCTTAGTCAACCTAGTTCCTTAGAACCTTCCTGATTTACTGAAAATGCTCCAAAAGCATCAATGCAACCATAGCAAAAGCTAAGGCAAAATATCAAGTCAGAACCAAGCATCCCCCTTGCCTACAATTGTTACCTTGGAAAGCTGCAGATACCCAGGGACTTACTCGCCACGGACAGCTGCAGCTATCCAGAGTCTTATTCGCCTCATTGAGCACTTAGTCCATCTGCGCGGGCCGTTATCCAGCTAAAGCTGATGTATTTTTATGCATGCTCATTCAATCTTTAAAGCTAAAAAAAAATTTTTACATCATTGAGGAGTCTACATTCGTTCAACTTAAAGCAACTTAGAAAATGTTTTTCTAAAGATAAGTTATTTTACGGGGAAATAGGTGAAAACCCGTAGAATCCCGCAACGTTCCACGGAAATAATCAGTAACGTTGTGGATTTTTATTACAGTGAGCGGCAACGAAAATATTTAAAAATATTTTCTGGTCAAATAGTTTCACACTTTTTGTTTGTAATGGGGTTGTTTCCATCAGTCAAATGTACTACTTTTAGTCGCTTAAGCTTGTAGAATGAACAAACAAACAAAACTCGGAGCAAGGAAAAACAAAACGTATAATTTTTGTTCATTTTTTTTTTAAATATCTGATTTTTCAAATAAAGCGTGGTCTTTATGACGTCATAAGTGATGCACTTTGGCGCAGTAATCCACTCGCTTGCTGAACGCTAACGCTTACTGTCTATTGCATTTCCAGATTTTGATAATTAAGAAGCGAATTAAATATTCCGCTCTACGCTTGCTATCAACTATATCGTTGCCAGTACATGTGAGTAGAGAACAAATTAAATATATATATATATATATATATATATATATATATATATATATATATATATATATATATTGCGCTCTGCGCTAATGCCATTGGTGAATGGCATTTCATCACTTGCGTTGTTATCTGCAGAACCAAAAAAATGAAATTGTATCTGCGCACCGATTAAAACAATTGTTGAAAAATATTACATTTTGTAAACTTATTTTTAAAATGGTCAAATCGTAAGTTTTTAATCATGTTCTTTTAGAAAAAAAATTTAAATTTCGGAAACGGCCCCATCGAATACTTCATAGTTTTTATTCATTTGTAGTTAACTAGAAACATTAATTTTTTTTTTGCTAAGTTTTAGAGTCAAGTAATGATTTACTATTATAAAAAAAAATTACATCCACAAAAAAGAAACTACAGTATTTTAAATACCAAAGCAAGTAATAGTTCGAGAAACTATTCAGAATATACTTTTCTTGCGAGACGTACCTTTCTGTTTACCTCTTCGTCCTGATCTTTGTTATAAAACCGAGAAAACTCGGGTTTAAACATCTTTTATCGAAAGAAACCATGAATAGGAATCATTTTATGTCTCCTTAAAAGGCAAAAAGTAACAGCCTATATTTTATTCATTCCAGTTCGTTAAAAATATTTTAGCATACGAAAGAAGAAAGATAGCTCGCCAGAAGTCAGTTCCTTCGCTATCTCATGTCTTTTTCATACAGTTTTTGCATATTCAACCACTCTCCACAAGATTCTGTAGTCGACAGGATGTATATAAAAAGTTGCACTAGTTATTCAAATGATTCGCTGCAAACATGAATTCGTAATTGAATGTTCTTTTAAAAAACACTTCTTTGAAAAGAAAGGAAAATTCAAATTCTTTTGACGTTTTTACTTAACAGTTTTAGTCTCAGTCCCTTTTTTGCGCATTATTAGTGGAAAAAAATTTCTCTGAAAGTATCGTTTTCTAATGATATTTCTTTGAGAAATATGAGTAAAATATTTTTGATTTAACGCGTCTTACTTTTGGTTCATGCTTTGTCTGCGCAGATGGTTTTTGAATGTTTACCAGCACGTAAAGAAAAGTATTATTTTGACTGTTGGAAACAATGAAATTGGCATATGTTGTACACTGTAAAAAAATTCCGAAACGTTACTGGTTATTTCCGTGGAACGTTTCGGGATTTCAGAGGTTTTTACCTATTTCCCCGCAAAATCAAGTATCTTCGCAAAAAAGTTTCCTGAATTGCTAAAAGATACACGAATGCCGACTTTTCACTTGTGTGAAAAATGTTTTTTGCAACCAGTTTAAAGGTTAACTGAGCGTGTTTATTAAGTGTACCGCTTTGAGTTTATTTACGGTTCGTCTGGATTGTCAAAACTCCCAATGGGAGCAAATAAGTCACTGGATAGCTGCAGCTTTGTGAGGCAGGAATTGCAGGCAAGTAGTATGTTTGATTCTTGCTCGTAATTATTCGCTCAGTTTTGGCCATGGTTGCGCTAATGCTTCTGAAGCTTTCTTGGTAAACCAGGAAGGTTCTACCCAAATACATTAAACCTATTCAATTTTTCTAGAAGGTTCACGACTGGCTTTAACACGGAAGATTTCCCAGTATTTTAGGAAGGTTACTGACTTTTATCGGAAAACGTTTCGGGTTTTTGAAAGATATGTTACTGGTTGAAATTGGGCACATCAGCTGCCTATTATTTTCCAGGAACGTTTTTAAATTATTTCTACAGTGTAAAATAACATTGGGTAACACTAACAATCTTAGTAAAAACTACCTGATAATGTCTAACTCTTTGTTCTAGCTTTTTTGAAGTAATGTCTCTTAATAATCAAACTAATTTGTCTGATAAGCATTTTTGCCACACTGTAAAAACGATTCAGAAACGTTCCTGGAAAATAATGGGCAGCTGTTGTGCCCAATTTCTTCCGGTAACATATCTTACAAAAACCAGGAACATTTGCCGCCAAATTTCAGTAATCTTCCTGAAATTATCCTGGAATCTTTCTGAAAAATTCCGAAATCTACCCATTTAAATCCAGTCGTGTCTCTCGAAATTTAGAGTAAACTTAGATGGGTATCTTCCTGCGTTTCCAGGAGAGCTCCAAACGCAGTATTACAAGCATAGCTAAAGCTAAGACAGAATTGCAAGTAAGTATCAAGCATTTACTCGCCTGCAATTCTTGCAAAGCTACGTAGTCCATACACTGATTTGCGCCATGTGGACGCCTTACCAGTATGGGCAGATCGCAATCAAACTGAAGCTAATACACTTTATAAATACAATAAGTTAATCTTTAAACTGGGAGCTAAAAATATTTTTTACAACAGTGAGAAGTCTGCATTCCTGCGAATTGCAGCAATTCAGAAAACTTTTAACTATGATACTTGATTTTTCCAGGAAGTAGATAAAAACCTTTTAAACACTGAAACGTTACACGGAAATACTCAGTAATGTTTCGGAATTTTTTTACAGTGCAGCAACAGAGCTAGTGAGCCATTGCTCATCCTTGATTCACAAACGTACTACGAATTATTTTCGAGAGAATTAAGCTCTAATAAGATCACTAAAAAAAACCCAATTCAATGCCCACAATGGTATCAAGACAAACACTACGAAGGTTCACTGTCTCGTCAATGTAGCAGTGTCAGATAAGTCAGCTCTCCTTTTAAGTAGCCTCAAGCCATAAAGGTAGGAGATTTTTTTTTCTGGTCGGAATTACTTTCGATTTTTGAATTATCACTTCAATGGTCGTGTCAAGGTACGCAGTCTTCCCTGCATAAAATTACTCATCTCATGTACAGCAGGTTATACGCAGGATGGTAGCGGCAGTACACTGTAAAAAATTTCCGAAACGTTACTGGTTATTTCCGAAGAACGTCTCGGGATTTCACACGTTTTCACCTATTTTCCCGTAAAAACAAGTACCTTCACAAAAAAGTTTCCTGAATCGCTACAAATTGCACGCGTGCAGACTTTTCACTGTTGTGGAAAATATTTTTAGCAACCAGTTTAACGATTGAATGAGCGTGTTTATAAAGTGTATCGGCATAAGGTTGCTTAACGCCTGTCCAGGTTGACTAAGCTCCTAATGCGAGCGAAATAAGTCACTGGATAGCTACAGCTTGCAAGGCAGAAATTGCAGCCAACAGGTATGGCTGGCTGGTTGCTATGGTTTTTATAGAGTTTTCTTGGTAAATCAGGAAGGTTCTAATCAAGGACACTAAACCTACTTAATTTTTCTAGAAGGTTCTAGAGACATGGCTGGCTTTAACAGGGAAGATTTCGCATTTCTTCAGAAAGTTTCAATATTAATTTCAGAAAGGTTACTGACTTTTAGCGGAAAATGATCCTAGCTTTTTCAAGATATATTGTTCGAAGAAATTGGGCACATCAGCTGCCTATTATTTTCCAGGAACGCTTCTGAATCGTTTTAACAGTGAATATACACTGAGAAACTTCCTCATGGGCAGCTTGGGGACCATTATTTGTGGTAGGTCAAGTTATGATAAAGCTTCGGACCATCTAAATATAAGCGTTTTTTTTTTTTTTTTTTTTTTTTTTTTTTTTTTTTTAATGTCCGATCGATCACGGAGTAAAAACCAGAAAGTCAAGCCGATGACGCTGTGCATATATTTGTTGCGCAGTCTCTCAAGTAAGATTGTGCAGTGCATCAGGTCGCTGCGGTTATTTCGGAGCACGCAGTGAACGAGGAAACAAGCCTTGAACAATTGAGTCTCCCGCTGTATGAAGGGCGTGTCTTAATTCGATTTCTGTTTTATGTGATTTGCATATCAGGTTTAACTGCAACTTGATGCTTGTGTGTAACCTATAAATAGTATCTCCTATGGTTTACCTGCGTACTCTTGCTCAGGCTTGTAACTGTTTATGTTGTGCTTTCATTAAACATTCATAAAATACAACAATTTCTGAATGCTAAAGGATGCAATGCAGCCGAAATTCATCGACGAAGGAATAATGTGTACGATTTTACTCCATTGTCCTTCTGCATGACAATGCGCGCCCAAACACTGTTGCTTGAACCAAAAATCTCCTGCAGCAGTTTCGCTGGACAGTGTTTGACCATCTTCCGTACAGCCCAGACTTGGCGCCTTCCGATTACCCTCTCTTGTGTAACATGAAACGCTGACTAGGAAGACAGACATTTGGCTCCGATGCTGAGCTGCAGACCAGCGTATCGAATTGGCTGAAAGCACAAGCGGCTGCCTTCTATGACGAAGGTATCGAAATATTGGTACCACGGTACAACAAATGTCTTAATCGGAGCGGCGACTACGTCGAGAAGTAGATGGAAGGTCTATGTACATGTTCCAAATGAAAGAGTTTTCGCTGACTTCGTGGTCTTTATTCCGCGATCGATTGGACCTTGAAAAAAAATAACCCTCGTATTACGGATCAGTAGCATTCTAAAACGACTTGTATCTTCCCTAGTGGAAATGAAATCTTACTACGAGGCAACACTTCATATCGCGTGGCTCACATATTGTTGGGGTGACCCAAAAAGCACAATGGTGAATTCCCTTTTATACCTGAATCGATTAACTCAAGGAATCTTAATCAGATATAGAACATCAGGTTTTTTTTTTTATAGAAATGCAGTTCAGATAGCATACTCCCCCATATCAAAATATATCATGATCTCTGCTTAAAAATTTGGACTCCAGTCATCGGCCAAGATCCTGTGCATTCATGACAAGGCGAGTTGCAGCTGTTTTGAAGGCCATAAGTGGTGCAACGCATTACTAAGTAGGTGGTCATAATGGTTTGGCTTTTCAGTGTATAGTGTATACTAGGGTGGAGCAAAAGTTTGAAGGTGAAAATCTTTTAAGTCTGATTCACCCATTTGGTTCCAATACATTAGAAAATCAGTGGGACAAACTTTTATAAAGTTTGATCAATATTTAGGCAATGCGGAAAGCAGATAAAGTTTGCCTCCTTGCCGAATATGAGTGTATTGACATAGGACATTGCTAATTGCAAATATGATTGCTATTTCCAATTCAAAAATGCAATTACAAAATAAAATTACTATTTTATAAACACTGTTTCAACATTAGCAAGAAAATTTGTTCTGTAAATATACAACCGTTTTTTGTAAGATGTTGCAGTTAATGCAATTCTGTCCAATTCTTTGCGAAGTGACAAAGTGTTGTGCTTTGACCGAAGAAGCATCAATACTGGCAAAAGCCATATCACCTGTTTTACTGGTACAAAAAAATTAAAAAATAAATTGAATTCTGGAATGTCAACACCACATAATGGAACTAATTATGGTGCCATCTTTAATAAATGCATAGGGTTGCTTTCTCCACCAAACCTACTTCTCTATAACAGATTCTAAGCCTGCTGGGAGTTAATTGATAAGAATAAATACTTTACAAGACTTAAAATGGCTGGTATGACCCCTACTTAAGAGCTATTTTCGAGAGTTTCTCAAACTAAAATTAATAGTTCAGCATAAAAACCCTTCTCCTGGTATCAAATTTATTGTACCTAGAGCTATGAACTTAATGAACGTTAATGATTTCAATTTATTAAAATCTAAACTTCATAATTGCAATGTAAAAATACCGATGAAGAAATGAGTACAAGTGCATGCTCTTTTGCACTATCGAGTGACACATTTGAATAGAAGGTAAAGGTATTCAATATGTGAATAAAGAAATAATGTTGCAAAGTACGTGAGATTATGCCCAAAAATATCACTAATTTTAAGGACTTATTAACTTGTGATCAGCTTCATTTACTAAAAAAAATGAATTTACCTAATGCTTTTTAGAATGCAAAACTTGGGAGATCAAACAAATCTTCGAGTTTTCGGAACATTAGCACAAAGGACTAAATTTTATTGAAGGAAGCCAGTTATTAACAATCTTGCTGAAAGGATTAATATACATTGTAAAAGAGTTTAATGAAAAAATAATAACAATTGAAGACCAATTTAAATTTTTGTTGCAAGCTGTCGAAAAACATTGCTGCGCTATACATTGTAAAAAAAAAAAAAAAAAAAAAAACGTTACTGAGTGTTTCCGTGTAACTTTCCGGGGTTTCTGTGGTTTTTATCTCATTTCCTGGAAAAACCAAGTATCATTGTCAAAACGTTTCTTGAATTGCTACAAGACCCATGAATTCAGACTTCACACTGTGGTAAAAAATATTTTTAGCTCCCAGTTTAAAGATTAACTAAGCGTATTTATATAGTGTATCGACTTCAGTTGGACTGCGCCCGTTTGAGCTGATAAAACGTCCAAATGGCGCAAGTCTATCTTTGAACTACGTTGCTTTGCTAGAATTGCAGGCGAATAATATTGCTGATATTTGCTTGCAATTCTGTCTTAACTTTGGCCAAGTTTACAATATTGCTTTTGGAACTTTCTTGAAAACGCAGGAAAGTGCTAAGCTGTTATATTATAACAAAGCTAAGTTTACTCTTAAGTTCCTGAGACACGACTGGCTTTAAAAGGAAAGATTTCTGAATATTTCAGACGGTTTCCAGGATATTTTCAGAAAGGTTATTGAATTTTAGCGGAAAACGCTCCTGGCTTTTGTAAAATATGTTACTAGAAGAAATTGGGCACATCAGCTGCCCATTATTTTCCAGGAACGTTTCTGAATGGCTTTTACAGTGTACCGATAGCAAAAAAATGGTTTGATATGTACTATCGCAATCACATCTATTGTGATTTAAATATTATTGTTGCATTATAATTTTAAACTAATAAACTGTTTAAGATCTAAATTAAATAAAGCTTAAGATGCTGTTTTAGCCTTTTTCTTTTCTTTTGCAATTATTGCGTAAAATCAAATATTACCGAATTTTGAGGATGTTTAGCTACCTCTAAAAATTAAAATTAAGAGCAAGAACTTCACAATAATTATTTTTTACTAAATGGAACCAAATAGGAGAGTAAGATCAGTAAAAATCAGAAATTATTAGAAAACGGTTTTTTTTTTTTTTTGCCCCACCGTAGTGTGCGTTTTTTAAACATAAAAGCTGTGATTTTTTTTTTGGCAGGAATGTATACGCGGGCTCTACTGATCGGTTTTCAAGCAATAAAAGAAAAATTGGGGTGTGTATTTTAATGTGTGTATTTTCTTGAATCAGGGGGGGGGGGCGATATTCATTTGTTTTTATTTGTAATACAAATTTCAATTTATTTCTTTTACTGAGAGGTTACGATTTTCATTTTGTACTTATTGCACTTAGTATTTCAATAAGATTCATTACACTTTGGTTTGGGGGATTTTCACTTGATTCTCAATTAAGCAGCAAAGATTGCTCATTGTGGTCACATTGTTTAATGACTGACAGTTGTCAGAATCTTTTCTCTTTGCGCCTGATCGACAGCGAGCCGCGTCGAATTAAATATTATCATCAGTTTTTTTTTTTTTTTTTTTTTGCATGTATAAACATAGTGTTTACTTTTATTGATATTTTCTGTTTTATTTATTAATAATTTTATACGATAAATTTAACTTAGTGATATAGTTTATTGCCTTGCCTTTTGTACTGACTTTCTTTCGGATTGGATAGTTGCAAGTTATCTTATTGTTTAAATTTATCTGCTTAGCTACGGTGGGGTTGTGAATGACTTTAAAGAGTATTTGAATTAGAAGCCATTTTCTTTAAAAGAGGGAGTTTTGATGAACAGTTGTGATCATCATATCAGATTTTTAAAATTACCTAATGGAATATACTTGGATCCTAGATAAAATGATTGCAAGAACGCTTTACCAGAATTGCAGGCGAGTTAGATTCTGATATTTGCTTGTAATTCTGTGCTAGCTTTGGCCATGTTTGTAATGTTGCTTTTAGAGCTTTTTTGGCAAATCTGGAATACCAACCAAGCCAAGCTGTCATAGTATTTTCCAGGAACTTTTCTGAATTGTTTTTACAGTAAATAAATACTATATTTAATCCCATCGTATTTTGTACGACTCCATATTTCTGTTACTATTATTATTTCTATAGCCTATTCTTAGTTTCCTTTCAATTTCATTTTAGGTTTCGGAGCGTTTTTGTATCTAAGCACTTTCGTTGCATACCTGTTATTTACTTTACTTAATTCCAAACTGGACTATTTATGTGAAATATTTTGATGCGTAAAACGTTTTTGCTTCGAATCTTTATATCTAACGTAATATTCGACTAGAAAACGAAAATTCAGCTAAACTGTTTACAGAGCTGTAAGCACAATGCAACAACAACAACAACAAACTCTAACAACAAAAAGAAAAAACCAGATTAAAAAAAATGAAACTGTTGCTTAGAAAGTTCAAAAGCAGTATCTTAAACTACCAAATTTGAGATTTTTTTTTACCCGTCGTTGAACCACCAAACAAGAACAGTGCCTTTAGTTTCTATTTTTTTTTTTTTTCATAAAAAGTAGCAGCAAAAATGAAAAAAAAAAAAAAAAAAAAAAAAAACATGGAAAACGGATCGTTTATTTTTTTATTAGTTCGAACTACACTTATGAGTTTTGAATATTTTGTGCATATCTTTCTAATTAAACAAAAACCACGGAGTGATTTTTAATATCTCTTTAAAAAAACAGCGACTTTATGAAGACAGGGATTTTATCTCATGCCGCAATATAAGTTGTATAAAAAGAAAAACTTTAGAAGTCTGATCGTTGAATAAGTTTCAAAAGAATTTTAATATCATGTGTTTTCAAGCTTTTTGCATCTTATCTGTTGCCAAGAGTTCAAAAAGAATGGGAACGATTTATATTTAAAAGTGCATCTGGTAATATTTTTAATCGTATTAAATGTTTTTGATAAGAATGCATAAAACCTTTTGAAAAGAAATAAAGTTTTATAAGCGCATATAGAAAAGAATCCAAAAGAAAAAAGAAAAAGAAAATCGCATCTTAAATAAATGCAAACATTATCTTCACAATATATGGGGAAATATTTTCTTTTTATTAAAAATGTTTTGCTTTTACTTCAAGTTCTTAGAAGAAATCTTAATCATTTTTTGTGTCCATTTTTATTGCATATTAAAAAGTTTTGTCTTAAGTTTATGCTTGGAAAAACGTATTTACAAGCAAACTTTTATATTTTACTACATATGCAAAGAACGACAGGGGTAAGAATGTGTATATTACTGTAGAAAATTTCGAAACATCAGACTTACCGAAACCAATAATGTGAAACTCCCGTGGAACGTTTTCGCAGGATTTCACAGACTTTCTTCCATTTTCCTGCAAAATCTTTGCAAAAATGTTTCCTGAATTGCAACAAGATGCACAAATTCAGACTTCACAGTCATAAAAAAAAAATATTTTTAGCTACCAGTTTAAAGATTGACTGCTTTCTTGGTTATACAGGACGGTTCAATTCAATTTAATTAAAGTTTAAATGTTTTTCTTAAAAGATCAAAAGACATGACTGAAAAGTAAGAAAAAATCCAAAACGTTACTGTTTCCGTGTAACTTTCCGGGATTTCAGTGGTTTTTATCCACATCCTGGAAAAATCAAAAATTACTGTCAAAAAGTTTCCTGAATCGCTACAAGTTGTCCAAATGCAGACTTCTCTGTCGTAAAAATATATTTAGCTCCCAGTTTTAAGTAGTGTATTTATAAAGTGTGTTATCTTCAGTTTGATTGCGGTCCACCAAGACTGGTAAGGTGTCCTAATAGCGCAAATCAGTCTATGGACCACGTAGCTTTGCAAGAATTGCTACAAGTCGCACGAATTCAGACTTCTCACTGAGGTGAAAAAATATTTTTAGCTCCCAATTTAAGGACTAACTAAGCGTATTTATAAAGTGTATCGATTTCAGCTGGATTGCGGCCGGTCCGAACTGATAAAACGTTCAAAAGCGTAAGTCAGTCTATGAACTACGTTGCTTTGCAAGAATTGTAGGCGAATAATATTCATGATACTTACTTGCGATTCTGTCTTAGCTTTGTCCATGTTTACAATACTACTTTCGGAGCTTTCCTGAAAACGCAGGAAAGTGCTATAAGCTGTTATATTATAATAAACATAAGTTTACTCTAAAGGGGAGGGGGGTTTCCGAGACATGACTGACTTTAAAAGGGAAGATTTCTGTATTTATTCAGGAGGTTTCCACTATAGCTTCAGAAAGGTTACTGAATTTTAGCGGAAAACGATCCTGCCTTTTGTAACATATGTTACTAGAAGAAATTGGGCATATCAGCTGCCCATTATTTTCCAGGAACTTTTCTGAATTGTTTTTACAGTGTTTACCGGATAAATTACCAAATTGTTCAGAAGGTAACTGATAATCAGCAGAAAACGTTCCTGTGTTTGGCTAGATGTTACTTGCAGAAATTGGATATATCAGTTGCTCTTTATCTTCCAAAATCGTTTCTGGATCATTTTTATAGTGTAGGTACAGCATTTGTTGAATAGGTTAGGAAATGAAGGTAGTTTCCATGGTACTCATTCACATTTCTGACACGAACTATAAGCACACACATATTTTAATGATGAAAAAGTAATTTTTCCAGAGAATTCATGAAGTGGGCCGTAAGTTTTCTCCCCCAAAGTTCCAAAATTTAGTTCAAGAATTTTTCAATAGATGGTGCTGCCGATTGGAAAGACCGTAAATCAAAGAAAGACAGAAAATTACATCAAAGTTTTTCAAAAAAAAGTTTTTAATAATCAAAATTACGTAACGATATTTTCAAAATGCCTGCAGCCGGCCGCAACCAAATGTCGCAATCGGAGCAAAAATCGTTGAATTCTAATAATTATTTTTTGAAAAAATTTTGAACTAAAATTTGGATCTCTTGGGGATGAAACTTACGCCCACCAGATGAATTTTCTGCATAAATTATTTTTTTATCATTTCCCATTTTCCTGTTATATATTTTTGAAAACGTCAGTCTTTTTCAGGACACCTGTATGTACATATAGTTAACTTTTCAATTTAATTCTTTTGAGCCTCAAGCCACATAATGTCTATAGAAATTCGATATTTTTCGTAAATTTGAAATGTAAATCGATATACTGACTATAAATGATAACTTTTATCTAATGACAAATTTAACAGTTTTGAGCTGTGGGTTTTCTGGGTCAACTTGAAAGCTACCCGACAGAGTAAGCTAAAATTTTCTTATTGTTTTTATTAGTGTTTGAAATGTTTAACGACTAGTTCGAAAAATGTTTGAATGGTATTCTTTTCTGAATTCTAATTTAAGCCATAATTGTCATGTTCATTCCTTAGAGTCGAGGCAAACGATTCAACGTACACAGGGTAATGAATCAATAAATCCCAGTTACACATAACAGTTTTGAGTTTTTCAGAAGTAGTTTAATCTCATATTTTTCACTGAAGATCTTCCAGGAGCAATTATTCAGTACATTTCTCCCAGTGTTAAATTATTAACTTTTGTGAGGAATATATTCAATTAAGAATAAAAATTGAAAATAAGCATTTTAGCATGTGGTCCATTCCGTCAACTAGTTATTATGGATGAACCATCGAATTTCCATCAATGAAGCACATTCTCATACAAAAGAAACAATCTAAATAACTAATATTTATTGCAAGAGGGCAATAAACTCTACAAATAATAATAAGTTATACCTTTAAGGTAGGCGAACACTCTAAATATAATTTTTTTAAGTATTCATTGCACCTATCTAAAACTGAAACTGTATACAATTATTAAACATGGCATAAATAACACATTTTGACTGCTTATTTGTTGAAAAAAAATCGATAGTTTTTTTTAATAAAAAAAGCCTTTTTTTGAGCAAAACACTACAGTTTCCTTAGCACTCTTTCAATGCTTTCAACTTTTCATATTTTAAAAACTTTTTGTGTATATTTCTTTGTTGGATACTAGAGAGTGATATGACAATTTAACTTGGAAATAATTAACTAAATGCAGGTTTTATGGGTAAATATTTGATAATTTCCCCCGAAAGACGTACTTTTTGCCCCCTAACTTTAATTGATCATTTTTTAAAACCACGTATTGCATGTGCATGAACTTTTGGAGGTTTATATAACAATAATATGTTCAATTACTATGTTTGCTAAGTTTCAAATGTTTAGAGTTAAAAAATTTTCGCTAGAGCTGTTGCCATAAAGAAAAACTTGAAAACGTGTTTATGAGAAAATCAAGGTAGAAAAATTAAATTTCAGTTATAAGCAATGCATTTGAGTTTAGTAAATTTCTTCTAGTTTTCTCATTAACTCACCGATTAAAAAAACAATTGCCGATTTAGGAAGAAGAACACTGAGACGCTCTAAAATTCTCAAAATCTCAAAAAATAATAATAATAATAATAATAATAATAATAATAATTTTTGAAAATGAGGGTGTTCGCCTACCGTAAGTGTGTAGGTATCTTTAAAGTTCAATTTGGGACTTCATATTTCCAGTAGACTTTGGTAAGGTTCATGTCGACATTCCTGTAGGCAGTTACCACACGTTTCATTCTCTCACTTGTACACTTGCCATATTTCACCTTTCTAAAAGTATTTAAAACTGTATTAAAATATATTAAAACATTTTGATTTTAAAATCAAATGGAAAGATTTGGAGTTGCAATTATAATAATCTAATAGGGTTTTCATAAGTTATTCATCTTTTTTTTTAAGTATCATGTTCATTAATTTCTGGGGAGGGGGACCATGCATGCACGGAAACGTTGAAAGTTGGTCATGCAAAAGTGCTTGATTCATTAAAAGCAGGTTATCCCATAAAAAATACTTTTCTAATAGCCCACGTATTTTATGTTTTGTCATTTTCTTTGCTAATCCTATATTTTTATAGCTCAGGAATTGATATGAAATCTCTAAAAAATAATAATAATTTAACGTAAAACCTAAATTTTAAAAAATCTAACAAAAAATTTCATTAACATTTTTTACAATTTTTTGTTTGTGTAACGACTTTAAATTGGATTTTTTTTTCAGAAATTTTGAGTAGAAAGATAGGATGACATTTCATACTCACACTATGGCTTTTGTGTCTAAAATATTATAAACTTACTTTTTTACCAACGTTCAGAAATTTTGCTATTATGCAAAATAAAAGTTTTATGAGTTTACTCTATTATATGAGCTTACCATGAGCTTATATTTATTACTCCAGAATGTAGAGAAGTTATTGTAATGCGTCCAAATATTTTCTCCAACTATACTAAACAGAAAGCTCTTTGGGCTTTTAAAGGACAATCTATTCACGCAGTTTTATAACACCATTAACAAACTTCACTGTTTTGAAATTTCGTGTCTTAGTTTGTTAAAATAGTGTTAAATAATCTTGTCGCCACATCGCTCTGTTTTCGCGTCTTGTGTTCTAAAGTCATAAGTGACATCCATGTTTGACCACAATAGTTGTTGTTTGTTGAAGTGTTTGTTTTACCAACCTTAAATTTGACCTTATCTGAAATTCATAATGACTTCCTGGTTATTATTCTTATTTTTGTACATTGTCAAATACTGCAAGAACGATACTTATACTACACCGTAAAATTCTACGCTGTAAATGAAATTTACTTACGTGAAATAAGTTTTCATAAAATTTGTAAATTTTATTTCTTTTTATTTTTTATCTACCCATTCATATCAGTGTAAAAAAACATTGGAATCCGGCATCGATTGAAAACGTGGAATGCTGTAGGAAGGTTTATCTTACATTAAAAAAAAATTAGCATTTCTAAGATGTTTTCCCTATTAACATCATATAACATGCAATGTTTATCGCTTAAACTTGATATATTGAAAGTAAATGACTTTAAAACAATTAAAAAAAGACAGAAATTTAAAACACACCGAAAATGAAAACATTCCGGGAAACAATGTTATTTCTTCACTCTTAATATTGATTCAGGACTTTGTCACAAAAAGGGGGGGGGGAGAAGGGTGTGGACATTGGTCCGATAATTTTAAAATCAGATTGAATTACTGAAAATATTAATATTTGACTGCAGCCAAGAACGTTCATAATGTTGTTATCTTTGTTGTAAAATCCGCGTGTCTCTTGTTCAGGTTCATTTAATGGTGCAGCCGTAACGCAGTTCCCTCGAAATCAAAATCGCAAGTGTTAAAGTTTTGATTTTGCAAACTTTGATTTGAGAGATGAGGAGGCGAAGTGTTTGTTGGGTGACACGTTGTAGAAACTTCAGTGGGTTGCCCGTTCGGAGTTTTCACATTACTCTGTGAAAACAATTTGTAAACGTTCCTGAAACATAATGGAGAGCTAATGAGCCCAACTTCCTCCAGAAATATGTCTTGCAAAAACATAAATGTTTTCTGCTTAGTCAGTAACCTATCTAAAGATTTTAGAAATCTCCTCTGTTGAAGTCTAGCATGCATCGGGAATATTCAGGGAAAACTTGGGTAGGTTAAAATTAATTGTTTAGTACTTTCCTGTTTAGCCAAGAAATCTCCAGAAACATACATTGTTGCAACCCTGGCCAACATTGTTGAAACCATGGCCAAACCTAAGACAGAACTGCAAGCATCTCACTTGCCTGTAATTCACGCAAAACTTCGGAATCCAGATACGTATTCGTTCTCATTGGAAGCTTAGTCTATTTAGACGAGCTGTAATTAAATCGAAGTCAATAAACTTAATAAATACGCTTAGTTAATCTATAAAATGATAGCTCAAAATATTTTTTACAGCAGTGAGGAGTCTGCTTTCGTGTAGCAAATCTGGAAAACTTTCCACAAGGATATTAGATTATCCGGGGATATTGATGGAACCCTGTGAATTCCTGAAATGTTCCACGGAAATAATCAGTGACGTTTTGAATATTTTAACAGTATTTAATGCACAAATACAGGGATTCGCCTTTAGAAATCGATTAGGCAGTAATTTTCTCCTTCTTCCTGATAAAACAACAAGTCACGACACAGTTACTTGGACTTCAGAGTGAATCCCAACCGTTAGATTCATAAAGTGGCAGAATTGTGACGTCCCAAAGATGTCTCCCCGTCACCCCGACCGTCCATTGCCCTGCGCGGTTTACAGTTGCCCAGCTAGGTTGTTGCAAGTTAACAGCAGAAACTAGTAGTGTTATTAATGGAGTGTATAACAGGAATTGTAAAAAGTGTGCAACAAAGTATTCTGAAAAAAGGGAATTAGCCGGTGTTTAAAAGCATATAAAAACTGTTCTTAAAATTGTTATAACGTGCAGTTCTGTAAAAAAATTCCGAAACGTTACTGGTTATTTCCGTGGAACGTCTCGGGATTTCACACGTTACCACCTATTTCTCCGTAAAAACAGGTATCTTCACAAAAAAGTTTCCTGAATCGCTACATGTTGCACGCGTGCAGACTTTTCACTGTTGTGGAAAATATTTTTAACAACCGGTTGAAATGTTGAATGAGCGTGTTTATTAAGTGTATTGTGCTAAGCTCGCCTCTGGTCTGTCCAGATTGACTAAACTCCCAGTGATAGTGAGAAAGGCAATGGATAGCTACAGCTTTGCAAAGCGGGAATTGCAGGTCGAGAGATATGCTTGGTTCCTTCTTGCATAGCTTTGGCCGTGGTCGCTTTAATTTTTATGGAGCTTGCTTAGTAAATCAGAAAGGTTATAATTAATTACACTAAATCTGCTCAGTTATTCTAGAAGGTTCTATAGACGTGACTGACTTTAACAGGGGAGATTTCGCACTTCTATCAGAAAGCTTCTAGGTTAATTTCAAAAAGGTTACTGACTTTTAGCGGAAAAGGTTCCTGGTTTTTCCAAGATATGTTACAGGAAGAAATCAGGCACATCAGCTGCCTATTATTGACCAGGAACGTTTCTGAATCGTTTTTACAGTGAGTGAATCAAAAACGTTTTCTCAGAAGTCTTTTGAAAGCTGTTCCAAAACTTATCAACACACTTGATGACGCAGGGAAAAATCACCCCATATGTCAGTACTTCTTAAAAGGGGGGGGGGGGCAATTGTGTTTTTTTCTTCTATACATGCATTCAAAATCAACGAAGAATACCGAAACAAGTTGCTAAAAAGCTGATGTTTTGTGTCTTGACCTGAATTGAATCGATTATTTCAGAAAGGGTATACGTTCAATGATTTTCAGCAGGACGTATGCCCTTTCTGTAATAATCGATTCAAATAGCAGTCTGAGATGTGTTTGTAGAAGTAATAGGTGTTTGCTTGTTTTACAGCAATACATTAATATTAATTACATACAACTATTGTAGACGTCGTCGCTTCAGAGCAACAATAACACACTGCAAAACGATTCATAAACGTTCCTCGAAAATAATAGGCAGCTGATGTGCCCAATTTCTTCCAGTAACATACCTTAGAAAATACAGGAATGTTTTCCCCTGGAAGTCAGTAACCTTTCTGAAATTAACCTTGAAACTTTCTGAAGAAGTGCGAAAACTCCCCTGTTATAGCCAGTCATATCTATAAAACCTTCAAGAAAAATTAAGTAGGTTTAGTGTTATTGATTAGAACCTTCCTGATTTACCAAGAAGGTTCCATAAAAAATCATAGCAACACGGCCAAGGTTATGCAAGAAGGAATCAATCATATCTCTTAACGTACAATTCCTGTTTTGCAAAGCTGTAACTGTCGACTGACATTTTTCGCTCTCATTGGGAGCTTAGTCAATCTGGACAGGCCATAGGCAACCTAAGGTCGATACTCTTAATAAACGCGTTCATTCAATCTTTAAACTGGTTGCTAAAAACATTTTCCACAACTGTGAAAAGTCTGCACGCGTGAATTTTGTAGCGATTCGGGAAACTTTTTTGTGAAGATACTTGTTTTTACGGGGAAATAAGTGAAAACATGTGAGATGTCGAGACGTTCCACGGAAATAACCAGTAACGCTTCGGAATTTTTACAGTGCATATCTTAGTGTTATTTCTGGGATTAGATATCTTATTGCTGCTCTAAGGTGACGATATATAAATTAATGCACTATTTTTAAAACATCTTACGTTTCTAACAAAAAGGGTAGGGGAGAAACGAGTGAATGTGGTCAAACATGAAAGTGGGAGTAACTCAGCATCTGAACTCCGCATCTTGGATATTAATGACTGGCGACACATGTTCGCGGCTGAATTTCCGAGGTCCGCCCCCCTTCAGCCATCTTTTCAGCGGGGGCTCTTTCCAGACTTTTATTCAGAAAGTATAAAATCCTCCGCAGCAAATTCCCTCATCATCTGCGATGCAGAGAATGTAGTTTTGTCGGAGTGATGAGCTTTTAAACTTATGCCTCGTTTATCTGTTGGGAAATCTGAGGATCAGCTATTTAAAAGCCTTGAGAGAACTCTCAGGAACCTTTTGCGTAACATCTCGAAGCAGTGCGTCTAATTATGTAAACTTTAGAATTCGATTATAGAAATGTTTCCTTTGTTGCTTCTAATTCGTTTTGAATTTATCTCCTT
Source organism: Uloborus diversus (assembly GCF_026930045.1). Lineage (NCBI taxonomy): Eukaryota > Metazoa > Arthropoda > Arachnida > Araneae > Uloboridae > Uloborus > Uloborus diversus. Next base: position 83,531,449 of record NC_072738.1, read on the forward strand.
TGATAATGTAGCCATTAAGGAAAATTGAGTTTACAGGTTTAATTCTAAAACGATGGTAGTATTGCCTACGGTAAAAATTAATTGCATTTTCATTAATTTGATGCAATCGATGTTTGATTGCCATTACGAAATGGTACAAAATTTCAGTTTTCAGCTAAGTACTCTTTTTTTTTTTTTTTTTTTACATTTTCGTTTCTTAAAAAGAGCCTTTAAGAACTACGAAATTTTGCGTTAAGTACGTCGTTTTTCTTGTTATATTATCCGCTTAATAGTTGTAAAAGATAAAAGTGAATTAATCAGAAGGTTATGTGTGTTGAGCAAATATTTATGGTGCAAGCACGAAACGTTAGCGTCTTAACTGAAAATTATAACTAATATATATGTATATTTTTAATGATTAATAAATAAAAGAAGTAGTTGCACTTGAAATACACCTGAGAGTCAAAGTATAAAATAATATGTATTTCTTTACAACCAATCGGAACAAAATTGTATGGCTGTTTGATGGTATATGCTTAAGATGGTAATGTTTTTTAACAACATATACGTTACGGTTACGGTGATAGAATCTTGAAATTTACGATTAGCGTTTTGAAAAACTTCAAAAGACGCTACAAAGCTTAGATTCATGCATTAGTTGAGATGGTATAACACCAAAGCAACTGTCTCTATTGTTCTTGCTAACATTACTTAGATGCCTTTCCTTTTTTTTGATTTTACTTTATTACACAAACTATAACATTGCTCGTCAAGGTATGACGGGTGAAAATTGCTTCAAAATTTGGACAAACAAACTACCTGTTTGGTGATATTTTGAGAGTTGAAATTTTAACCCTAACCCCAGTGGATTAACAATAAACTCCAGCAGATAGCGTTGACTACTTTTTTCGTTTCTTCATTCTCCTAAAAGCACAGTCATGGCAGTTAAACAGTTAAGTAACCGGATCCAGTTCAACCTTCTTAAAATAAAGCATTTCCCTGCATGATAAACATTTCCCGAAAATATTATCAAATTATCATGCTATGGCGCGAGTGTCATTGTTGGTGACGTCAGCGTTACTGGATCAGTGAATTGGCTATTATATATATGATGATATAAATTTTTTACTTCTCTTATCCAAGATATCATTTACACTGGTGTTGGGGATGATATTAGTGATACGCTGCGTAGAAATCTATGATAAAAACGATAGAACTGGATATATTATAGGGTTTTTACGCAACTTCTTGAAAAATGGTTTTATTTGTTGTAGGTATTATTACAATTTTTTCTAGTTTAAAGAACACGTTCTTCCGTTTTGAAATTACAACTTAGCTTTGAGATAACACGAAGTATTTTTGTCTTTCTATAATTATTATTTATCAAAAATCTGATGTTTAATTTAATCACGCACCCTGTGTTCTCGCTACTATCTTATGAGCCATTTTCTTTTCTTTGGCTTACTCTTGAAATTGTGCTAATTATCACTGCACTGCCCAAAAAATTTAGGCTCTGAGTTATGAATTATTAGTCTTCTATTAATATAACTATTCAAACATATTAAAGCAAATTGCCTCACTAACGTTGCATAATATTTGTCCATAATATATCTACAATATCAATTTTCAGAACCTTTGGACTAGATAATGTATTCAATCTTGAAACCCTAAATATAAAACCTCAACATTAAAAGTAATGTTTTCTAAAAATATGCATCGCCGTTGGTAACGTTTGGAAAAAACTATTCACTGTTATTTGTTTACAGACCCGCGTTTCTTTTGGAGTAAAGTATGCTTCAAAACATCGAGGATAAAAAAGCTTCCCTCTTGCTGCTTTTAAAAGACGGAAGCCATAGCAACAACTTGTCTAGTCTTAGCATACGACATGCTCTGTAGCAGTTACAGGAAAATCTTTTACGTATATGAAACCTAAGGAAAGCTTAGGATAAAAATTTTATGTTGGACGACGCCGCTGACACATTAGATATCTGGTTACTCGCCATCTCTGATATTCTTTTCGTTGTATAAGAGATGCATAAAAGTTTACGATTTTCCGCTTTTTTACTGCTTAAGGTTTCTTTAAGGTTTCGAAATGGAGATTCGGAAAGCTACATCCCCCCCCCCCCCGTGCTCTGTTCGAGTTATTTTTCCAGGCTGAGTGCAAGAACTTCCTGTTTCTGATGAAGAAATCTGGGAAGAAATGGATCTTTTTTCTTAAAGCTTTCTTTCCTTGGAATTGGAAAATATGATTATTCAACCTTTTTGGTAGAGTAAGCTATATGTTAAAGTGTTCAACCCATTGTTTTAGACTCGAAGTTTTGCTTCAAACAGACAGGGAAAGTAAACAAAATTTCTTTGTTAGTTTCTGTCTATCAATAATGTATATTGTGCAATAGCATCATACCAAAACATATTAGTTGGCAAATATAATTTATTTTTCTCTAAGCAGTACGTAAAACAATAATTAATTTTTCTTCATGCTTAGAGCATTTTAGTGATGACTGTCTTTATGGATTGCAAACTTCGAACTTGATCCCAATAGAAAAACGCGTAAGCTGATACACCACAGACTGTGTTGAAGGTGGCTTAACCGGTTGTGGTGCTTAAACGGTTTAACACCAAATTATTATGTTGTCGAAATCGCGAAGTAATCTTGAGTATTTTTAATTTCAGTTCGCTATTGTATTACTGTCAATTGTGCCTCTTCTTGAAACAATATTTTTTCTTTTTTGAAGTTCCTCGTTTTTAGTTATTTTTGCCTGTTAAACTAGTCTACACCAAAAAATGCATCCGGCTCAAAATTAGCTAATTCCGAAGTATTTTGCAATGCTAAACACGAAAATCACCATAAAAAGTTGAAATTAGCTCTAAATTTTAAGATACAGAGCCTACTAGGATGGTGAATTCTCAATAATGCTCTTTTTTGCTGGCAGATAGAACCCCCCCTTCCCCATGGGACTGAGTGTCTTCTAAACTTCGACCCTAGTTTGGAATAGAAAATTTCACTACATGAAAACCGCTACGGACTTCAAGAAGTTTAAATTCTGGGAAGAGAAATGCCCAAAATGAGCCTGTAGTTGATCCACCCATTTCTGATTCCACCCATGCTCCTTCTGCTGGGAATAATAAAGAACTTTGTGAAATCTGTGTACAAAGACAATTTTCCAATACCTTAGAGGGAAATTTCCAAGAGATATTGAATCTAAGGTTGCTAAAAGATTAAGCAGAGAATTTTTAACGGCACTTCAAACGTGCACAGTTATGAAAATCACTTTAAAAAAAAAAGCGAGGGGTGAAAAAAGCTCCCAGGAAAGCTTTAAGGTAGGTGTATTAGAAATATTTATAAGTAACAGAGAACACGGGAACTAAAAACAGTTGGTCAAACATATGGAAGTTCTGTGACCATTGATGAATGATGTGTCTCTGAAACTTGATTTTGTTCACTTCTTCCAGGATGTTTTGTTTAAAAACTGAAGCTATGAGCAGTGAGCATTAGAAAAGGTTTCACCAAGATATCTTTACAATAAGACGCCGATATCAGGGTCATTGGGCTGAGGTAATGCTTTTCAAAGGCTGCTGAACTGTTACAGAATATGGTGCTTCTTTGACGTACAAAAAGCAATCGAGAATGGCGCGTTTACAGCAATAAGCCAAAAGCAACCACTGCTTCTGAAAAATAAGCATTGCTTAATAGAACAGGACCTATTTAATAACATTTATTGTGCAGGATTTTTTTTTTTTTTTTTTTTTTTTTTTTTTTTTTCATTTTTAGCATTACCTTTAAATCAATGTATGGTTGCTGCGCATCTTTTTCCATTTAAGTAAGGGATTTTATGTATCTTGAAAACAAGAGCTAATAAAACAAATTCATTACTATAATCGTTTTTCTCGACCCAAAATGAGTATTAAATGACTTTTTAAAACCAGGATGCAGACAAAAAGTTATTCTTTGTTCACTAGTGTTATCAATTTGTCAATAATTCTGTGCCATTTGAAATAAAAATCATCTCTTCTAAAGGAGCGACAGATGTCAAAACCTAATCAGCGTTTTCTGCTGTCCGTATTTTATCGGTATACCAATTTTGCATTGAATCCTTCTGCAAAACATATTTATGGCATCAATATTAAAGTGTTTATTTGCCTACGCATTGTAGCAATAAATGACCAATATTTGTCAGAATTCAATTGTTCGAATGCTCTAAAAGAGAAAAAAATTGCAAAATGTATATACTTTGAAATTACCTTCAACAGTTAAAACCTTACAATTAAACAACTTCAACAATTAAAATCTACTTTTAAAAGCTTCATCAAAAACATGAATAAAAGAAAATTAAATTTTAGCAATTCAACTTTCAAGATGAAACCCTTAGAAATTCAGGAAAAAAAGGAGAACAGCAAAGTGATAAAAAGAAAAACTTTCGAGCACAAAGAGATTTAGGGTAAATCCACTGAAGATAGAATTATAATTTCAACTATCAAAACATCACCAAACAGCCAATTTCTTCGTTTAAAGTAGAAGCTTTTTTCACCCGTCATACCTTGACGGTCGATTGTCTGGTTTGTAATAAAGATACGCAAACAATCATTCGTCGATAGAAAAAAATTCTTTTTAAATATTCGTGTAAATTACAATGGTTTTTTAAATTTTACATATACATACAAAAATTATCCGAATTTTATGATTGCATTGTTTCATTGTACAAAGATATCATTTACAGTTCAATACACCTAAATTAATAAATTAAACGTCAATATTTTTACCTTTACTAAATAAGGAGGATTGAAGTAGGGAACTAAATTCTTCCTACTCTAAACAAAGGAGACTGACTTTTTATTTATTTTTTTGTCCTGCTTTCGTAACTGTGTAATTTATCAAAGTCATTAAGCAAGTGCTTGAAAAAGGAATATTTTTCTAAAAAAATCTCATTAAAAAATTCTCATTCATTTAAAATAAGTATTTGCAGATAAATATTATTTTTTGGAAGAAAATATACATTAAGGAAATGAAGAAAATTTGTGATGGTGCATCGAAGTTTACCTATCAGAACCAAACATTTCCGACATTATAATTTTTAAAGATGATTTCTTGACAGTGCAATAGAAGAAAAAACTACGTATTTGCATTTCAATAAGCATTAGCAAAAAAAAAAAATGTCAATGTAATTTTTCTTTCACTAACTATGAAAGATTGAATACGAGAGCGAAATTTTTCTTCCTCAAAGTAAAGGTGTCTGGCCATTGTTGAGCTTCCTTAACTGCGTCATTTATCAAAGCCAACATTAAGCAAATGTTTGCAAAAGGTCATATTTGCTTAGTTTATGTCGGTGTTTTTAGAAATTAACAAGCCTTACAGCTTCCAGCTAATGTGCGCTGATGAAGTCACATTAAGAAGATTTTTTCCCCGTAAATGAAATATAACTTTAGTCAGTTAATTTAGCTGTCACGATGGATTGGATTTTGATGTAACTCTGAGGTCGTTCTATATGCGAGTACGTTAAAAGAAAAAAAAATATTATTTATGGTGTGAAGACTCCTTTTGACATGATGTATTATGTTTTTGTTTAATTTCTTATCCGCAATGATTTCCCAAATGTATTTCAGTTGTAAGAAAACGAGTCTAAGAGAAAACACTAGGTATGGAGTTTTTTGCTTTCTTAATTTGTTTCTTTCTTTGTGGAAATGATGGAATAGTTTTATGCTCTTTCAAAACTTTACGTTTATATACATTTTAACCATACAGACAATGTGAAATATTATCATGTAAGAAATAATTTAAATTATTGCTGGTTGCATTTTAACACGCCCAGACATTTTTAAACAAAAGTATGACAGGTTTGACGTTGTTTTTCTTCGAACTAATGTTTAGTAATTAAAGTATTTAGTAATTTTAGTTTTTTATCCAGCTAGGCTTGAATCAAATAAAGCTCTGTATCATAAAATTAGTAGTGACGCATCCGCAATCTTGGGGCTAAATGCTACTTTCTCTCAATGTCTGTTATAATAAAGTAGCGTGTTTTGCTTCATAATTGTGGTATTCCTTGATTGCGGAATCTTGATTGGGTTGTTTAACCGATACTTCATCACTGTAGACATAGGAAAAAAGCATCGTTTAGTCCCAAGATGGCGAACAAGTCACTACTTGTTCTACGATCCAGATTTTTACATAGAATCAAATTGTTTTAAAAACAGATAACAATGACAGGGTTCTAAGTTTAGTAGCTTATGAAATTTCAACTAACCGTTTGCCAACTTCTCATCGGCTGAGGGTCGATACAGATTGCTCTAGTCTGAATGATTTTATCAGAGTTGGAGCTGGTGCTCAATGCAAGCAGTTCTTATTTTACTCTCCTGTTGGTGTTAATCATCCTTTAATGATGAGATTTCGGCTACTCGATTAGCTCTTGTTTAACACGAACATCATAACGAAGTGGCTCAGCTTTTTAAAATGGTGATACTTTCAGATTCGAAGCTTCTCTGCAATTTATTAACTAGCTGTTCCCCTCTCAATCTGAAAACATCGATGACTGCGTTCATAATATACAATAGTTAATCTGTAGATATATAAATGGATGTATGTTTGCGTGAGTGCCTTTGTATGTTCCTTATGCAAATCCATAGCTTATAATGGATTTCTTCCAAATTTGGCACAAGGAAAATTGATGCTCAGGAAATCATATGGGGGGGGGGGAGGGTGAAATTTTAAAAAAAACCAAAGCTGTCTAAATTCATATTTCGAGTCATAAAGTTGCTATTTTGAACACAAACGAATTTTTTTGTAGTTATGAATTTGGTCTGAATGAAAAGCCCACGAAGAACTAACAATGAACGTTAAATTAGTGAACCTGTGTTCTAAGCGAATGAAAATTGTTAACAACTTATAACCACCAGGAAATATTTTAAATACAATCAACGCAAAACGCATCTTAAACCATGGATGGTAATGTCGATTAGCGACAAGGGTAGATCATGATTATTCAGAAAGCCGAACAAAAAAGAAATGGTGCTATTCGGCGTTGTCTAGCACCTTGCGAAGCCACAAGGATGCATTGAGGTCATTGAAGGTTCTTCTTAATTTGCATTCATCATTTTAATAATAATAATTCATTTAAAAAGTCCATAACAATAAGGGTTAAGTAATATTTGTGATCAGTATTTTCTTCATTAATAGCACAGAAAATATCAAAATGAGCAAAGTATTAATAACTCATCCATTACCGATGGACAATTTTCTGCAGTTTTAGCATTATAATGTTTAGTTTTATTAAAAACACATCTCGTTCATCATTGTAACATAAATTTAATTTAATGTTGTAAGATCCTTATACAAATCTATATGCAATATGTATATGTTCTTTACATTATTCCATGATTTAAGTCGGGTCTTCAACTGATTCGGTTCAACTGAGTTTTGCAAACGTCCAGGCTATCAAAGCACAGGGGTAAAATACTGATAAAGCAAATAAATTGCAAAATAATCATAGTTATGCATTATAGAGCAGTTTGAATATATCTTCAAGAGGGAGGGGGATGGTCATGGTTTTCCTTACATGTATATAAACTACCATACTAGGATTTTCAATATGAGTTATTTAAACTGCTAAGAGTGCAATAGTTCCTAGGTTAACAAGTTTCTTAATCGTTTTAAATTTTACATTACCTTAATACCTTAACGTTCAAGCAATCTTACACATTGTAAACAACCGAAAAATATTGACAGTTTATAGCTACCAAAAAGAAATTTCAGCCGTCATATAACAAAAGCTCTAAGGAAAGAATGAGTTATCCCCAATGTAACCAAGCAACTCTCTTAGCAGAGAAGAGAAAAAGGGAAACGTTTCGTATCCCACGTAACCACTAATCCTAATCCCAATGGATGTTTCTTTAAACTTTAAGTATTTCTTACTATATCCATTGAGAGTTGCGTTCTTTAAACAAGACATAAGGGCAGTCTTTTAAGTACTTCTTAATGAATTTGAGGCCTACCCATTTCTTACATGGACAGCTTTATGCTGCTTGCTCAAGGTTGGGTTCACTCAAAAGTGCAATTGTTCCTACTGCTTGGAGAGGGACTAAGAACATTGTTTAGGAGCAGGTTTTGAGTTAAATTTACGAATTAGAAAATTTTGAGTCATTGAACTTTTTAATTTTTTAGAATACGTTTTAAAACGTAGAAATACATTTCCTTCGCTTTTAAGGGGAAAAAATGTGCAACAAGCTTTTGTAAAATATATAAACAAAATAATTATCTATTATACAGTTATAAGTACAAACAAGACGGATTTTTTTTTTTTTTTAATATCATGACTAGCAAATACAATTTTTTTTCCAATGCTCGGATAGTGACCAAAATGTACGCGCCTATGTTTTCTTTATAAGGCAGTTCAATTGAAGGCTTTAAAATAGTTCATTCTATAAATGTGTCCACCTATTTCCATTTTTAATGCTTTACGTAAATAAAAACAATTACTGTAACTGTCTATGGCAACTAAGATTCAGTGGATTCATTCCTTAAACTCATAACGATTATGCCTCTAGAAATTAAAGTTTCGATATTCTCAAAAGAACATTCTAGAGTAGCAAACTCAAATGAGTGCTCTCACTACCTGCACCAGTGTGAGATATTATGTACAACGTTTGCGGAAATTATCAGGTTTTAGAAACCTGAAATCGAATTTAAATCCAGAGAAGTTCCAAATCGTTGCAATACAGTGTGATTACTGTTCAACAGTCCTTTTCAATCTACGAAAATAGAATTATGGCATAAATATAAGTATATATATAAATATATGTACATAAAATAAAATGCAGTTTATGTACATATTTTTTTTGAAAGTTGCACTTGTGCCATCTTTACTATATGGCATGGCACTAAATTGCCGTAAAAATTGTATGCAGACGCATTTTGTAAAGGTATTTATACTAAGCAAACTTCCGTTAAGATTTTACATTGTGTTACAGTGAAAGAAAACACAGAAATAGTGGAACTGCCGCCCCCCAGAATACGCTACCAGGGCAAGGGCTCCGGCTTGCTCCCCCCTAGATCCGTAATTTCTTAGCCACGGTTAAAACAATATTTTCCGGAGATTAACGCTCAGGCCTTTTGATACACGCACAGATTTTAAATTCAAAAACGACAGTGCAACATTCGGAGCATATTTGTGAGTCACACATTGGGTTGAAAAAAAGAAAAGAGAGAGCCCTAGAGCAAAATCGAAAGAAGCCAGACAATTCGAACGAAGAAACAACCACCGAGTTTCGTTCGAACCGTCCCTAAAAGAGCGGGAGGTATCTCTCCAGAGGTCATCTACGTAATATTGATCGTCAGCACGGAGGGCAAGTCTGCAGGCACGAGCGATCCTCGAATAGCTCTACACTCCCGAACTGAGGGAAGAGGAGGGGCGGAGAAAGAAAATGATCGCGCTTGGTGTTCGAAATGGGGTGCGGGTGTAGTTGGGACAAGTTGTTTATTGGGATGGGAAGGATGGCACATCTGCTGTGGGGGTGAGGTGGGGCGGAATGGAAAGTGAAATTTCGCTAGCTGATATCAAAGCTTTCAATGTCTCGCAGAATTTCTGATGGTTCCTTCAGTTGTAATAATTCTTTAATCATAATAAATGCACACACTACAAGCGAGAAGAGTTGAATTTTAAATGTCTGAACAAGTGCTTTCTCATGGTTTTAATTTTATTTGTAACCGAGAATCAGAGCTGGAATTTAAAGCGGAGTTAATATGACATGCAATTAATATTTTGTGGATCCATTACCTTTCTGAATGAGCATTATTCTAGAAATTTCGTAGCAGGTATTAACTAAGAAATGTTTCTGTTTCAATTTTGGAAACTAAATAAAAAGGAGACGAACAATATGCTAAAAAAGTTGCTTGGGTTTTGGTTTAAAGTGAATTACATTAAAGGAAGTACATCTACATAGCATTAGTTTAGTAAAATAATATTCTGACTAGTAATGTTGTTCGAGAAAAAAATACTGCATTTTTCTTTGCGTAGTACAGTGAAACCTGTGTAAGTTGACCACTTGCGGGGCAGTACTTTGGTGGTCAACTTAGACAGGTGGTCAACTTATAGAGGGTAGTAACGAAATTTTTTTTTTTGTCATTTTTTGCCCCATGCATTCATTTTTTAACTAATTGGAATAGTTTAAACTCACTTTCATTGTTTAACATTACTTTAAAACAATAAGTAAAAATATTTTTAGAGATTATTTACCAGAATGACACGTAAATTATCGTAAAATTTAAAATGTCTGTAAATCGATCGAAGGAAAAAAAAAGTCTCATTGCTTATGAAAAACTACTTACTTGACATTAAGAATTCCTAAACATTCATAACAAGTCAAAAGTGACTTAAATTCTTCATTTGATTTTTTCTTGTACATTTGTAACAATGGTAATAATGCTTTTTCCATGTGGTCAACTTACAAAGGGTTTTTTACAATACTCCAAACCAAAGCTGGTGTATATTAGTGGTCAAGATAGAGAGGTGGTCAAGTTACAGAGGTTTTCCTTCATTATATAATATAGGACAAATTCCGTTCCTGACAAAAGCGGTCAACTTAGACAGGTGGTCAACTTACAAAGGTGGTCAACTTTACAGGTTTTACTGTACTAAGATATAAAAACATTGTTATCCTGTACAATTATGAAATACAGCAATATTAGAACAGATGAATCCCAAAAATTTAGCTGCAAACAACTTCACTTTTTGAAACAATGTTGAAGTTTGTACACAACTCTTTTGTAATTTCGTTCAACTGGATATCCCGGCCGTTAAAATGCAGAGAAACTTTGATTAAATGGAATATTTTGTTTCTAATTGCCGGTACATGACACATGACATATGTAAAACAAAGAAAGAAAACCCCAATAACATAGAACATCGAAACACTAGTAAGCACTAGAAACATAGGCGGATCAAGAAATTTTTGTAAGGTTTTTGTTTTAATGACTGATAATTTTAATGTGCTTGTTTGAAAAGGATTTGCTCAACTGAAAATTCGTATCCAATAGTTCAATGTACACCTTGATAACGTCTGTAATCTTTGCTACCTGTATCTTGAATTATACTTGTATACTGATACTAGCTACGTCTCCCGGCTTTGCACGGTCCATCTCGAGAATAAAAGTTATAGCAAGTGACGCGTGTTCAACAATGAGGCTTGAAGAAAAAAACAATCAGTAAAATTTTGCCGCAGATTTCGGAAAAATAACCAAAAAGTAAACATTTTAAATCCCCCGATTACAAGAGAAGCCTTTAAAATAAAGGTCTTTTGGTTCGCCTGTATATTTACAAATAATGTATGATGAATTTCTCGCCAATTGGCTTGCCCATGTAACGGTTCCACGTTATGATGACTTTATAATTTACTCGTCCATCTTATGATAATTTTGCTCGGGAAAATATTCTTAAAATTTGAATAGAAAAAAAAAACTGAAATTTCGAAAAATCGCTTAAGGTGCACATCCATATGCTACAAACTAATTCTGTGCCAAATTTCATAAAAATCGGCCAAACGGTGTAGGCGCTATGCGCGTCACAGAGATCCTGACAGAGAGACCTTCATCTTTGTTATTAGTAAAGAAGATGTGCCAATCAATACAATAAATAAATCATTTTTTTTACTACAAATAATTTTGAACTTTGGTTTACTAGGCCTTGTTGTATTGCATACTTATGAAAAGACAAAAAAGTTGAATGGTCATTCGAAAACGGATGTTGGAGGTTGGGTCTCATAAACCGCTCAAAAGTTTATCCCATCACCCCTACTTTATGTTTAGTCCGATTGAATGGTTTTCCCCAATAGCTTTTTGTTTTGTGACCTTGAACACTCCCCTTAGTTATCAGTATCTTTTGGCTCGTGCATTTGGTTTAAATTTCATTGCATTCTTTGGGAGCGATCTGTGAGACCTCGCCTCCCCTTTAGTGGTACAATTTTCGGTAGTAGTAGACACGGCTTTATACGTTTGTACCGCGGATATGGATTTATTTATTTGATCCGCGTTATGCGGAAGAGATGCAAATTGGTCGAAATAAGGTTGTTATTTGTTTAAAAGGCTCTTAAAAGATACGCAATGAATGTTAAAGGGACAATAAGAGCTTATTGATTTATGGAAACACGACGCGATATACTAATAGTTTAGGTGCTGTCAAAATTTTCCAGTAAGGTGATATAATCACGTTTTCGGTGTTAAAATGTTCTTTATGTATTTAATAACTAAAGTGAAATCATTAATAAATAACATATTCAATTTATTGCGAGTAGTGCGTTATTTACTGCAGCATGTGATTTTTCTCGAAAAAATTTAAGACTCTAGCAAAATGTTCTCGGAAAAGGTATATTTAAATTTAAAATTAAAAAATATTTTTCTCCGGGCTAATGAGAGTGCAAAGAACATCTAAGGCAAATTACAGGAATGTATCTCAATTACACGATTTTAAAGAAATTTTTAAATAGAAGTCCCCTCCTACGTCCTACTTTTCACCTCCGCTTTTACGGGTTAAAAGATTTCTGCACAATTACAATAAAACGTTTATTTTCGCACAATGCGTGGCAGCGAAGAAACGTTAAAATTTTTTTTAAAAAAGGCTGTACAGAAAATTCTGTGTTTTTAACAAGTAATTGCTGAACGTTATCAGTTTTGGACGTTTAGATTTTTTAAACTGAAAAAATGCATTAGAAAAAAATATTTAAGAAAAAAGTTTTGGTTCTCGGGTCATCTGGATTTTGGGATTCCGAATTTAGGGTCTCATACTATCATGTTACACTCTTCTAAAATTGGCAAAGAACGTTTATTTGCCGCTTGAAAAGAAGAAATTTTAGAAATTAACAAGTTAAAACTAAATAGAAACAAAATATGTATTTTACGAGTTACAATTAAAAAAAAAGTTTACTATCAATTAAAAATAAAGGCAAATAATAATAATAATAATAATAATAATAAGTAATAATGATAGTAATAAAAACCTACTCATAATGCAGATGTAATATAACATAAATAGGAGGCGAAACATGATCGTGGCATGTCCGCTGCTTTGTGAGGCGTAACAGCAAGACGCTTCAAAATTAAAATTATAATGACAAAATAAAAAGGAATTGGCTTTAATCAAATTTTTTTCTCTGTTTTTTTAATGTAAAGTATGAGTCTAAACGCTTCAGTATCCAGACAGCATCTTGAGCTTTGCTACGGCCTAAAAACTCAGAATATATTTCTCTTAATCCTTTAAAACAGCAATTTTTCATGCGATAAAATAGAAAATTAGTCACAAAACAACTAAAATAATATTGTGTGTGTGTGCTTTTCTTTGATGAATTTGCTTATATAATTTATTTTATAGCTTTAAAATATTTTAAAATTCAAAATCTTAGCAAATATATAACTCTGAATTTTCTTCTTTTAGGTGAGTGTTCTGGATTTCTTTGTATTATCTGCAGTAAGTAATGCTTCTTTCTTTGGCTTATTAGAAGCACACATTCTTTTGAGTGCTGAAATTGGTGCTGTATATGGTCAGTAAATTACGGCTACTTCTATTGAGTTTTAAAGACATTTTTTAAGCATACTAAGATGGGGCTTAGTGAGCATTTTAAAGATTTTTTTAAAAAATAAAACATATTAGTAAATAATAGTAGTAGTAATAAGTAATATAAGTAATGTACTTAATATGTCAGCTGAGTTACTTACAAAAGGACTAAACACACTTTTGGTTCAGTTTTCTTTGCTGAAGATCTCATTAAAAAAACGCTAAGGTGCACACTATAAGGTGCGCACTATAGGGCACAAAGTGCCTATAGCGTACCAATGGGGTCGCTTCCGAAATTTTAAAAGTAGTATTTAAAATTAATTCAATTGGTGCGCTTTCATTGTTTACGCTTCTACCGATGACATTACAAATGATGAATCGCCATTCACTGATGCCATTCACAGAGTACAATATTTAATTCACTTCTTTACTCTAATGCGTTGGCAACGATATGATTAATAGCAATCGTAGAGCGCAATGTTTAATTTGCTTCTTGATTATCATAACGTGGAAAAGCGGTAGACCGATGCACCAAAGTACATCATTTATGTCGTCATAAAGACCATGACTTATTTTCAAAATCGGACATTTTAAAAAAATTAATTTTAAATTAAGCGTTGGGAAAATGTAAGTTTTTGTTCGCTCCATGTTATTTTTTGAAAATGTAAGAGTTTTTGTTCGCTCCATTTTTTTTTCTTCTTTTCTATCAATTTCAGTGACTTAAAGTAGTACTTTAGACTGAAGGAAACAACCCCATTACATTATTTTTATTTACTGGATCTTAGTAAATCACTCAAAGCAAAACGTTTCTAATATGTATAACAACTGGAAGTAAAACATTATTTTTCTAGCTGTTTTAAATGGTTTCATATAAAAATATAGATTTCAAATATTACAAATGTTGTTTCGAATTTGATCATCTTAAACAATTTGTCTGAATTGAAACAGCTAACAACTGTGAAACTGTTGCGACTTTATGACATTGATAATTTGAATGTTAGACTGAAACGTAAATATAAAGCTGTAAAGTCGATTTACATGAACTATTTGATAAAAGTATAATTTAATAAATAATATATAGCTCGTATAATTATATAAGGGCTTTTAAAAGTGTGTTTTAACATTAGCTACGTTTTTGCACACCTTTGTTTACTCTTTTTGTTGGTTTCACATAAAAATATACATTTTAAACATATCAACAAAACATTTTTCGAATTTCATTATCTGAAATAACTTTATTTGCATTGAAGCAGCTAAACATTAGTGAAACTCTTGCGACATTATTAATCAGAAAATTTGAATGTTAGAATTAAGCATAATAATAATAAGCTTTAAAGTCGACGAACACAAGCTATTAGTTAAAGCAAAAGGCTTTAAAAAGTATTTTTTACCATTAGTCACGTCCTAGTTCGTCTTTTGTTTGACTTTCTAATGGTTTCACCTAAAAATGTGTATTTTAAATTTTACGAAACTTGTCTAAAATTTGATCATTTGAAATCACATCATCTGCAATGAAATAGCTTAACACCAGTGAAACAGTTGCGGCTTCATGAATCAGAAAACTTTAATGTTTTAAAACAAAACATAATAATAAGCCCCAAAGCCGACTCGTAAACAAATTATGTGATACAAGAAAAAGGCTTTTAAAAGTATATGCAACATTATCTACGTCCTAGTACATTTCTAGTTATAAAGGATGTCACATGATCTCTGTTTTCGCTTGACTACTTAAATAAATCGGCATTAAAGTCTGACAAACATTAGATTTTTTTTTTCTTTTGGAATGCGTACATATCTTTGCCTCAGAGCAACAGTAACACATATAGTCCTAGGAATAACAGTAAGATATCCTATTGTTGCTTTGAGGCGACGATATAAAAAAAACCTTGACTTTATATGTATAAAAACATTCTTTCCTTTCTATAGTGTGATCGTGAATGAGGTCATGCTTAAGCAGAGTGATCCAATCGTTCATTAGTAATCTTTTCTTTGGGAACATCAATAACAAATTAAACGAAACCTCATTGTTGGGCTGTTTTAAACTTTACTTCGCTTTAGAATGGTAGTTTTTTTTAAGAAAGAAAATCGATTAATTTCTTCAAAACTAATTTGCGTAAAAAAAATCACTCCTCAATCTAATTTAAACTTTTGAATTTAAGATGACCTGGAGATAAATTTATTTTCATCAGTGAAAGGGAGACTAATCTGAATTAACTTTAGACTAGACTTTAAAAAAAGGAAAGAAATCAACAAAACTTCGAAAAAGTAAAAAAGAATAAAAAAAGACTAAAAAAGCCAAACACTTGAGAGTGGACAATTTCACAGAAGGATGCAAAAAAGAAGGTACCATGAAGAAGAAAAATAAAACAAAGTTCTATCAGTTTAATAGGGTGAGTTCAATTCTCTTCTAATTGCAAAGTGAAAAGAAATTAAAAGAATAAGCAGCTGTAGAACTCAAGTTGCTCAGCAATCAGTTGAATAAAAAAAACTCAGCCGAAAGTTTTCTTGGAGAGTCCCATGAAGAAATAGGAAATGTCTTTGTAAATTAATGCATAGATAATCAGCAGCTCCTCGAAAAATTTATTCATTGAAAGCAAAGTTAAATTGCAAATGTTTGAATAAACTTCAATCTTTAAATGTGTTTGATAGACTAAACAGTAAATGCTTTCTTTGGTATCCTTAAATGAGATCAAAAAGACTGAAGTATTTTTAATTTTATTGATTTGAGTGCCTTCTTTTATTACTATCATAAGAAAAAAAGAACACTCAACTTAAAGAGAAAAACAATATTATTTTCTTTGAATATTTAAAATACTTTCTCTGTCCTTTCCTTTCATTTTCAGTTAATTCGGACTTTCTAATAAATAGTGATTTTTTTTCTCTGGAGGAAATAATACTTTTGTCCAACATTGTAGCGCTATTCTTCAAATGAGTGTTTAATTCTATGCAGATGCATAATCAATATTATTTTGAAATGTTTAGAACTATAATTTAAAAATTTCAAACATAAATTACTTGCTGTGAATTATAAAACATCAGATATTCTAAAACATAGTGATAATTTTCATTGAAGGAAATATTAATTTTGTTAAAAGTATGCCACTACTCTTCAGATGTGTGGATAATTCTCAGAAAACGCATTACTGAAATATTTATAAATATAATTTAAATATTTCAAAAATGAATTAATTGCTGCAAATTAATAATATAGCTTGTCTATTCAAAGTTCAGTAATTAATATTATGTTTCAATGATAAATTTCAACTATCTAAAATTACATTAAAAATGTTTAATTAAAATACTACTGTATTATTTCGCGTATATGTGCGAAAAATATAAAAAAAACATATGGAAGTTTTGAAGCTGGAATAATTTAATATTAACAATTAAAACTTTGAGTTCAGTTACATAAGTAGCAAAAAAAAAAAAAAAAAAAAAAAAAATGTTCTATAAAGAAGAGGATTCCATCAAAAGGTTTTAAGTAAATAATAACGAATAAACAGTGGGTAATTATTCATTGCCTAAAACATCAAATATATTGCAGGCTCAAACCATGTCAGTTCAGGCAAAAAAAAAAAAAATGTACCTTCATAGAGTTTTTTTAGTAAAAATGTGTTGACAATTCATGAAAAGTAAGGTATGGGAAATTTTCGGGTTTCTAAATGCATCAAGTTACGAATTTTTAAGTCTATCCTCCTGGCCTTGTTAAATTGCTCGTCGAAAGGCCTCTCAAACTAGTTAAGCTAAAAAATGGAAACTCTTCTTTTAGGGATATAAAGTACTTAATGGATCAAGAAGGAAAAAATACATAGTTTCAAAATTGGCAATTTTGAGATAATTAAAAAAAAAGAGTAATTAAAACTTTTGTACATATTTAAAAACCACAACAAAATATCTTACACCATTACGAAGACAAAGCAAATTGAAATTTTAGTCGAAAATAAGAGAGAAATGGCAGCCATGTTGCGATCTGATTTTTGGTAAAGGAGAAAATATGCTTATAACTCAATCTTTAAAAAGCTTAAAAGATGTAAAGGCTCAATTTTAACATACTTGTCTTAACTTTTGAGGCCTCGAGTATAATATGCGGCCAAAAAGAGGGCGCTACGAGCGCCGTCAAATGTGAATCATAAACCAAAGTGTTAATACATTCTTAATATTTATGAGGGTGTTCGTTGTGTAGTGATAGTTTGGTGATAGTTACAGGGGGCGAGATATGTCCGATCTCCAAAGAAAATAATCAGTTTTCAAATAACTTAATTACAGTTCAGTTACGTGAAACAATTGTGAAAGTTGTAGGAAATATAATAATTAATGTCTTTGCTTGTTTACTATTGTCGAATCCTGGATAAGACTATAAATTTCATAATTACATAACTTTACGCATCTTAAAATCTTAAAATGTTACCTTTAATGTAAGTCTGAATTCTTTCACATGGATGAAGCTACCAGATCTCTTGTAGTCATAAATTTGAAAGAAATTCTGAATCTAATTATCGTGGCGCTTGGTCCTACTCAAATAGGAAGAGACTAAAAGCTTCAGTTTCGGGTATCCTCAAGGGATTTTCCAGATCCATTAAGTACTCTGCGTTAGAACATTGTTTTCTCTTATATATCTCGGCACGAAATCCAGCGATTCCCTTCAGTCACTGACTTAACTTTACTTCTGAGTAAACTATGAGATGCTTCGTTGTTTACACTGCAGGTATGTAGAACAACTTAAAATTGCTGCTGCTGAAGCAATATATTTTAGTATATATGAGGAGTGTTTTATTAAGCACTAGCGCGGTACCCGCACGGCTTTGTCCGTAGTAGAAAATTAAAGGTTATTGAATTCGCCTGTATATTTACAAATAATGGATAACGAATTTCTAGTCAGTTTGCTAGGTTAATTTGCTCGCCCATGGCTCCACATAGTAGTTTGCTCGTCCACGTTATGGTCATTTGTTCGTCCTCGTTATGATCATTTCCTGGGTAAAATATTCTTAAAATTGAGATAAAGAAGTGAGAAGCCTGCCATCATGCAACTTGTAGCAATCCAAGAAGTGTTTTGACAAAGATACTTGGTTTTCATGGGAAGAGGATGAAAACCTGTGAAATCTTAACAGAAATAATCAGTAACGTTTCAGAATGGTTTTACAGCGGGCCAATTCTAATATAAAGTTTAGTTTCATATAAAAAGTATCATGATTAAACACTCACCCCCAGAAGGTAAATTTTAGTTGCGCTCGTGTTTGGCGCGAAGTTCATACTCATCTACTAATTAAAGGAACACGCGTAGAAGTTTAGTTTTAACGTTGTGAAAAAACGTTTTGAGAAACAAGGTGTCCTGAATAGACTGAATGTTTTCAAAAATTTATAACAGAAAAACGGTGAATGATTAAAAAAAAAAAAATTCCGGCAGAAAATTTATATGGCAGGCTGTGTTTTTCCCCCCCAGAGTAGCAAATTTTAGTTCAAAAATTTTCAACAGATGGCGCTACAGATTGTAAGTTTCAATCAAAGAAATAAAGAAAATTACATCGTATTTTTTCGAGAAAAAAAATTCTTTGAATGAAATTACGTAACAATATTTTCAAAATGTGACGATAGGCTACAATCACATGCGCAATCGGAGAAAGAAAATCGGTGAATTTCAATTCTTCCTGTTTGATTTACGGGCTTACTATCTGAAGCGCCATCTGTTGAAAAAAGAATGAATTATAATTTGGACTCATAAGAAAAATTCTACGGCCCATCACATGAATTTTCCGAAAGAATTTATTTTTTATCAACCGTTTCCCTGTTATAAATTTTTGAAAACAGTCAGTCTATTTCAGAACGCCCTGTAAGAATAAAAATAAAAAAGAATAACGTAGTTTGTTTGAATAATTTTCTTTTTTCCTTCAACCCGTCATAAACACTATGTTGTGGTCATTCTCCAGAAAACGAAACTTTTGAACGCAAATATTTTTCAATTTCGAACTCTTTTATTCAGCAATCACGATTTCTTATTGCTTTCATTTGACTGTTTTTGGAGTGCTATCATTTTATTTTCCCACCATCACCGTCGACCGGCTCCTCACGATGCTGCTTCTATAGCGAAAGCCGTCTCCAGGTTGCATCCATGTCCTACACACACGCGCATACATACACAACTACACACACACACGCACACATACACACACACACAAACACATACACCTACACACATACACCTATACACACGCGTACAAACCGACACCTACACATACACACAACTACCCACACATTCATGCCTGCACACAGACACAAACACATATGCCTACACACACATACGCATAACCCTATACACATACACACATACCCCCCACACACAAACACACACGCCTTCATACACACATTCGTGATTGCGAAAAACATAATTTGAATTCAAGATGTCAACGTTCAAATTAATTAATTTTTTTATATTATTTTTGTTTTCATTCTTAAATGAAAGCATTACCTATTAGAAGTAACCATAAACAACGGCCCAGCTAAGTTCCAATGATTTTACTCATAAATAAAATAATAAAAAAAAATAATGCCTCGTTCACGGAAATAAAAAAAAAGGAAAATAAAATTAATATTTAAAAATTGAGGTCGATATAATATCAAAGAAGTAATTTTGTTCATTGTGCAATCAATTAGCTATTTTAATGATTTGTGGGAATCTAATATTAAGCTCTCCTAATTAAAGTATGGCTTAATTAGTAGTTATTTTTTTAATTAAATGTATGTTAAAAAATAGTATTTAGTAAATTTGAGAATATGCAGCCAATTTATAATTTTTGATGTCCCCCCCCCCCCATCACTTATTTTCACCTCAGAAATAATGACATTGATAAGATCTGTCACGGAGGTGAGATTCACGGAGGTGAGGAATATTCTATTGATATAGGACTATTGGATACATTTTTCAGGGAAATATTTTGTTTCTTCGTTGCCACAATCTGCACATGTTCAACATAAGAAAACATTTTCACTTTTTTTTACATTAATTTACATCCCTGAAATTGAAGTTCACAGAGGTGAGAAGTCACAAAACCACACTTCTATTCTATTCTATTCAAGAGTCACAACTGACTTCAACTGCATTTATGTCGAGGACTGCATACTAAGTGCCTTGCCTCCATTGTTTTTATATACCGATAGATGGCAGCACCATTACCGGATCGAGCAGTTAATGAGAATTTAGAACTAGTCCAATAGCTAATAGCTACCTGGTACTAGCACCCCCATAGGTATCGTTTCACTTGGAGGACATTGAGACCACGAGCATATTTAACGTCGCCCAAAAACCACACTTAGTTTTTGAAGCAAAATCCATTTTCTTGTTCTTCGACAAAAATCTCACAACTTTTTTATGGCTGAAAATAATAAATTAGGGTGCTCCCTTGTATCATGGGAAATAAAATTTGATGTCATTACTGCCACATGTTACATTTTGTGTTTATGTAACGGAGGTTAGAATTTATGGTGTGACATAACTCCTTATCTTACTCAAACAAACTGAAATACAACGTCAAAAAATTATATATATTTAAACAATTAGTATTTGAGACTCTTGTGAAAGAAATTTTAAATAAATAAGTATATGCTTTTAACTGAACAAGTTATTAAGCAACATAAACAGTCACACAAGGTGTGTGACATACCATTGAGGTGAGAATTCACGTGTTGTAAACCAGAAATATACTAAAATAAAAATTATTATTTAAAAAAACGTTTGCAGGTTTATATACGTATATTTCTTATAAAATAAAAAAAAGCATTGTTAAATGAATTGTTCCTTAAAGTTTTTTCTGTAAAAGGTGTGTGACAGAAAAGTTACTTTTTGAAGAATGACCCATGTAAAAAACTCGAAATACACCGCCAGCTCAGTCATTTCCAGCCGAGGACTGCAGTTTCGTGCTTATTAGCACTCATCAGCCCGCCATAGGAAAGTGACCGAGCTGGAGATGGAAATCTTCTTAAGGAAGCCAAGAGTGCCAAACAAACTGGTAGATAATATAGAATTAGCGCAGACCAGACGAGTGACCGAAGCAATGGTTCGGTTCAACTCGAGGATTGAAGGCAAGGCATGGTATATTCAGTAAATTACCGCCCAGCAGCCAGAACTAAAGCAAAAATACTTGAAATACACCGCCAGCTCAGTCATTTCCAGCCGAGGACTGCAGCTTCGTGCTTATTAGCACTCATCAGCCCGGCATAGGAAAGTGACCGAGCTGGAGATGGAAAACCTCTTAAGGAAGTCAAGAGTGCCAAACAAACTGGTAGCTAATACAGAATTAGCGCACTCTTGGCTTCCTTAAGAGGTTTTCCATCTCCAGCTCGGTCACTTTCCTATGCCGGGCTGATGAGTGCTAATAAGCACGAAACTGCAGTCCTCGGCTGGAAATGACTGAGCTGGCGGTGTATTTCAAGTATTTTTGCTTTAGGCCTAGCTACTGGGCGGTAATTTACTGAATATACCATGTAAAATGTCTTACAGCGTTAATTTCTCGCGGATCGAAAAAAAAAAAAAATACGTTGGAACTATTTTGCTAAGATATTCTAAGATATCAGCAAAGAATAAAGTTGCATATCAAAAGTATGTTTTTACTAGAAAAGAAATCCAAAGCCGTTACTCTCATATTGTTCTTAGTCAATGCATACGTTCTATTCTAATATATGTCTCAGCTAATAAGTCTTTACTTTTGAAACATGAAACCGTTGGCTAGATTTTCAGAGCTAAGCTATTTTTGGAATCTACCGAAGGTTACAATGAGCGTCAAGCCATTACTGTAATGGAAATCAATTTAATTCTATGAGCATGCACCATAAGCAATATGAAATTTAATCGCATGCATCAAATCTACAGCGAAGGCAAACTTCACCGCAAACGTGATTTAAGTTTTGGACTAAGAAACTGTATGAATAATTCATGCTACTGCGAAGGCGGTAAAAAGATTTTAGCGACTAATACGTTTAAAATGCTTCTTATGTAGCGAGACTGCTATGCAATTTAAAAATTATTAATGAATGAATTTATATGAATTTTTCAGAAAGCGCTACTTCGTTTCACTTAATGAGTTCAAGACACCGTCGAATCTTTAATTTTTAACGTTTTTTATATCATGAATTTTGCTGTAATATATTAATTCGAATCTGTATATATATATATATATATATATATATATATATATATATATATATATATATATATATATATATACAGTAGAACCTCTCAGTAAGGGACACTAAGGGGACTGGACTTTCTGTCCCTTAAATAGAGGTGTCTCTTGTTCGGAGGTATATGAATTAATGCACTCTGTGTACTCAGTGTAATACCATTACATAACCAAAAACTATTAACATTTAAGATTAAACACTGAAAATATTTTATGTATGCTAAGTAAAATTCAGAGTTATTCAAAGTGAAATAAATATTTAAAAAATTGAAATTATTAAAAAAATGTAATTAGAATTATAAAATAAGTATTAATCCACAAAGTTTAGTTGGTAATTTATAGAAGTAATTTCGAAGTATAATTTGTTTCATGGACTTGTTTCATGTCACATAACTTACAATTCAATGTAATGTAAATAACAGTGTGAATGCATTTCAATTTTCTATCAAAAGTTTGTCATGGGCCGTGCACTATCCATCGGAGTTGAACCCAAATGAATAAATTACTCAGAAAGAAAACCATGCATGTAAATCTCGTCAATAATTTTAAAACACATATTTGCTACTTAGCATGTTAATGTCAAGGCAAACTTTTACCAATCAATTTTTAGACAAAAAAAAAAAAAAAACTTTATTCCAATAAGTTCAATTCATATGCATTTATTTCTTATGCATTTTTACATAAATTACTGCAAATTTTCTCTATGGCTGTCCCTTAGATAGATCCCTTAATCAGAGGTAAATACATGGAAGTCGCTATTCAAATTTACTGGGACCAGAAAAAGTGTCCCTTAAATAGAGGTGTCCCTTAAAGGAGATACTACTGTATATATATATATATATATATATATATATATATAATTTTTCAAAGATGCCTTTTTTTGGAACGTCGTAACTTCTTCAAAACATTTCCAAACTTAATAAATGAGTTATATATTAAAGATTTTTTCCACTGCTTTCGGCGAAAAATAAACACAGTTGAAATTTTGTCTGTTTTGTCAAAAAGATAAATACTTTGCCATCCGAGGACTGCCGTTTCATGCTTATTAGCATTCATCAGCCCGGCATAGGAGCGCCTAAGCTGGAGGTGGAAAATCTCTTAAGGAGGACAAGAGTGCCAAACAAACTGGTAGCTAATACAGAATTGGCATTAACCAGACGACTGACCGAAGCATTGAAACCGAACCATTGCTAGCATATTTGTTCTGTAGCATATACAATAGAACCTCCATTAAGGGACACCTCCATTTAAGGACATTTTTTCTGGTTTCAGTACCTTTGAATGGGGACTTCTATGTATTAACCTCTAATTAAGGGACACTCTGTTTAAGGCACAGTCACAAAAAGAAAGAAAACAATGCAAGAAATAATGACTAAGCACATAAGAAATAGTGAATTTACTGCTAGCATATTTGTTCTGTAGCATATGCAATAGAACCTCCATTAAGGGACACCTCCATTTAAGGGACATTTTTTCTGATTTCAGTCCCTTTGAATGGGGACTTCTATGTATTTACCTTTAATTACGGGGCACTCTGTTTAAGGGACAGTTACAAAAAGAAAGAAAACAATGCCAGAAATAATGAATAAGGACATAAGAAATAGTGAATTTACTGGAATTCAAGTTTCACTTTTCCTCTAAAAATTAATTGAGGTACGTTTGACGTCAATATATGGGAGGGAAACGAGTAACGTATTAAAAAAAAAAAAAAAAAAAAAAAAAAAAATGCTGAAATTTACATGCATAATTTTCCCTGTCAACAATTTATTAAAGTAGGTTCATGGCCGACGAAGAGTGCACAGCAATACTGTAAAAACAATTCAGAAACGTTCCCGGAAATTAATAGGCAGCTGATGTGTCCAATTTCTACCAGTAACACATCTCGCAAAAACAAGGAAAGTTTTCCGTTAAAATTCAGTAACCTTCCTGAAAAACCCAGGAATCTTTCCGTTTAAAGCCAGTCGCGTCTCTGGAATTTTAGTGTAATCTTTGGTAGGGATAATTAGAGCCCCTTGAAAAAGACAGGCTGACTTATCCGACATTTTGGTTCCAAGACAGAATTGGATCCAACCTCGTTTATAGTACTTATAAATAAGTCATAATATTCGCTGGTTGCTAAGTCGTAAAATAATTGATGATAAGTTGAGTAAAATGTCACTTTAGGTAAATTTTGAAAGATAACTTCGTTTACAAATTCAGCTAAAATGTATCGGGAAATGTTTACGGTAATAAACCTCATTTTCATACCTTATTTGTTTTTAATTTGTATTAATTAAATTGTATTCATCCACAGAATAAAATAATCAAACATCAATCGGGCAACACACCTAAAGTTTGGACACCAGTTTTCTGCAATGAGGCTTTTGTACAAATGTTTATTTTTTTCGCCCGATAATTTTGGAACCAAAATGTCGGATAAGTCAGCTCCCCTTATATAGGAGCCTTAGGGATAATATAACAGCTGGGCACTTTCCTGAGTTATCACGACAGTTCCAAAAGCAAGCAATATAACCAATATGGTAAAAGCCAAGGCAGAACTGCAAGTAAGTAAGTAAGTATCTCACTTGATTGCAATTCTTGCAGAGCTACGTAGTCCATACTGATTCGCTCCCTTAGGGAGTTCAATCGGCATGGACGTACCGTAACCGAACTGAAGCCGATCCGCCTTATAAATACTCTCAGTTAATCTTTAAACTAGTAGCTAAACATATTTTTTTACAACAGACAGAAGCCTGCATTCGTGCAGTTGTAGCAATGCAGGAAACTTGTCGACAATGATACTTGATTTTTCCAGGAAGTAGATAAAAACCATTGAAATCGCGAAACGTGACGCGGAAATACTCAGTAACGTTTCGAATTTTTTTACAGTGAACTAATAGCTCTGTATAAAAAGGTTTAAAAATTTGAACATTAACTGTAATTCACATAGTATTACATTGTAAATTACATAACATAAAGCAAATACATATAATGAATTACTTCAAAATTATTTATGTATGCTACAAAACTTTGCCATTACAAAACTTTAATTAATAAAATGATGTAAACTTAGAAATTTGAATAATGAATTTTATATGAAATAATGAGACATTTTCAGTATTTAATCTTAACTGTTAATAGTTAATGCTTATTGTGATATTATACTACTTACAGTGTAAAAACGATTCAGAAACGTTCCTGGAAAATAATGGGCAGCTGATGTGCCCAATTTCTGCCAGTAACATAACTTGCAAAAACCAGTAACCTTCCTGAAAGTATCTTTTAATCTTTCTGATGAACATGGAGATCGCACCAATAAAAGTCAGCTCTCAGTTTAAATACGATAGGTTTATTACAACTGGTTAGAACCTTCTAGAATTAATGAGAATCAAGCATCTCCCTTGCCTGCAATTCTTATCTTGCAAAGCTGCAGCTCTATCCGGAGACTTACTTGCTCTCATTGGGAGTTTAGTCACCCTGGAAAAGCTGTAAATGAACTGAAGACAATAAACTTAATAAGTACACTAAGTCAATCTTTAGACTGGTAGCTAAAAGTATTTTTCATACCAGTGAGGAGTCTGCATTCGTGCCACTTGTAGCAATTCAGGAAACTTTTTTGCGAAGATACTTGATTTTACGGGGAAATAGGTGAAAACCCATGAAATCCTGCAACGTTTCACGAAAATAATCAGTAACGTTTCGGAATTTTTTTACAGTGTAGTACACAGCATGCATCAATTCATCCCCCTCCGAATAAGGGAACCCTCTATTTAAGGGAAAAAATGCCTGGTCCTCTTAATGTCGCTTATTGAGAGGTTCTACCGTATTTGAAAAAGATTCTTTTGGTGCATAAAAAATCTGAAAGCCTTAAATATGTTCTCTGTTTTATAGTTTAGGTAAACAGCTTTAGTGTTTTGTCTAGACTTAAATAGCTCAGTGTCTAGACTTTAAAATTGCACTACATTTTAAGTGTTTTATTATTATTATTATAATTATTTGTCAACTATAGCCGTAAAAGTTTAGCCGTTTTAAATTTCTGATCATATTTCTTTTTCTTTAATTCCTTATTGGAAATCTCCATATTTTCTAAGGAAGAACGGTTTTTGTTGTTTTGTATACTCCAGATGAATTACTAAGCAAATATGAATAATGTATTACCTCTTAGGCTTTAAATCTTAACGTATTATGCTCTTTTTGCATTCCACTGTGGGAGCAAACATAAAATATTCATCGCGAATCCCGTGGTTGTTCGCTTGGTCTGCGAGGAAAGAATCGATTGCAGGATATGGTTCTTTTGAGAATGGGCCATTTATGAATCTTGGAAAGTTCAGTTCTTAGAATTTCAATGCTTCATAATATTTTTCTTCGTTTTTCTTGAATCTAAGCAAGTTTTGTAATTGATGTTAGAATCAGCCATGTTCTTTAGTAGAAGCATCGAAACAAAAGTCTTATTAGGGGGAAAGAAACGGCTGTTGTTTTCCTCGTATATCCCTCAGACAAAATTACTGTAATGTTAATAGAGTCAGTTGCGGTAACTGGAAACATATTTACAATAAATGAATGAATTACGAACGTTTTGATGCATAAATGTTAATTGTGCAGTAAAAAAGATTCAGAAATATTCCTGGAAAATGATGGAAGTTCCCTACTGAAAGTCAGTAACCTACCTGAAATTAACTCGCATTTTTTCTGAAAAATTCAGAAAACTTTGCTAAAACCCAATCATGTTTTTTTAAACAACCAAGGAATCTTCAAAGAATACTTTCACATGATTATAATAACAGCTTGCCATCGTTCTAGGGAAAGCTTCCTGAAACATTTATGCAAATACGGACAAAGCTAATCTAGAATTGAGAGCAAATACGTAACACTGTATTTACCTACTATTCTTACAAAGCTCGTAATTCGTAAGCATCCAAAGACTGCAGTTCACCCTTATTAGAGATTTAATCAACCTGGGCGGATCGTAACTGCGCTGGAGGGGAGATGAATAACTAAATAAAAATTTTGAGTGTTTCTTTTTTTTTTTTTTGGTAGATAAAAATATTTCTCACTGCAGCGAGGAATTAGCATTCATGCAACTTGTAGCAATTCGGGAAACCTAGAAACCCTTGAAAAAGACATGCCGACTTATGCGAGATTTTGGTTCTAAGACAACTTTAGTGTATCGGGAAATGTTTACTGTAATGAACCTCATTTTCATACCTTACTTGTTTTTAATTATTATTAATTAAATCATCTTCATTTACAGAATAAAATAATCAATCAAGCAACACATCTAAAGTTAGGCATCAGTTTGCTAACGAGGCTTTTGTACAAATACTAAGTTTGTCCCCCCCCCCCTTGCAGTTTTGGAACCTAAATGCCGGATGAGTCAGCTTCCCTTATATAGTGTCCATAACGAAACCCTTTTTGCAAAGGTTCTTGATTGTCAAAGAAAACTGCTCGAAGCCCGTGACGTTTCGGAATTTTTTTGCAGTGTAAAAAATACATTGATCTTATTCTTCCGTATATTAGTGGGCTGCAACGGGTGACGAGCGCAGGAGCAGCCCAGGAATAGCAAGTAGTTCAATGGTTACGGTACACATGATTAAAATAATTATTTCCTACCTTAATGCGTCTAAAATATTGTGGGTAATTCCTAAAAGATGCCAAAAGGAGCAAAGTCTGTACAGTTCTGGTACATTTCCCTCCTTTCTGTTTTTCCAAAAAGTAGGTTACCTTCCGAGAAATTATGAAGTAAAGTAAACAATTTGGAATGATTTTCTTTTGACTGTCATTTAAATAGCCACTTTTAAATCTTTTTCAGAATTCGATGCATGAAAAATTCATTGATGCTTTCACTCGCTAAATATTTACTAAAATTGCGATGTAAAGCTACCTTTATAAACATACCGAAATAAACAATGAAGAACATTTTCAACAGAATGTTTACTACCCATACCAAACAAACTCTAGTGTTAAGTACTTACGAAATCCAAAGAACTTGAGACGAAATAACAATTTTTGGTATTTTTTTTCCTGGCAAATTTGTGGAAAGACACACACACACACTTCATATTCATGAATTTTCTTCGTAAAAGATAAAAAAATATATGCGCATAGTTAGAAGAAAAGGCTTAACTATAACCACACACTTTGAAATACATGCAAAAGGTTTTATTAAAATGCTTTACATGTGCTTGCAGAAATCTCTTTTTCCGTTGAAAATACAAAAGTTATTAAAAAATAAACACTTACCATAAGATGCAAGAGAGAAAAAAATACAAATGGATGTTTGCAAAGCGGCGAAGAATTTAAAAAATAGATTTCATTTATAAAACATTCTCCTATATCACGAGTAAGCCAGCCATAGAAGTTAGGTGAAGCGAAAGAATTTTCAATTAATCGTATGTGTCTGAATCTTTTTAGAAAACAAATGGCGCTACTCGGTTTGTAAAACATTTACTTTGAATAATTATCTAATGAAACCTCACTGTTTTTTTTCCTTTTCATTTTCTTGACAGTTTTATAGAAAAAAAAATAGTTTTTTATGGTTAAAATTGTGGATTGAGGAATATTTTTCTTGAAGAAAAATCCTCCACTAAATGGGTTTAGGTCATTTTCTTAGTTCCTTGGTATTATTACGGACCTTTTTCTTTTGCTAAATATGTTTTTTAAAACTTTGGTTTCAGAGACAGAGATGAAAATTTTGGGTTGAAGAAAACATTTCTATTTCGATTTAATAGTTCGTAAGTAATAAAAATGATAATATTAGTAATAATTATAATAATCCTTAATAGTTCTTCCATCAGAAAGCAAAAGCACACATTTTAGAAGACAATGCACAAACATATAACAATAAAAATATATTATTTAACAAAATTATGAAAGTTTCACGACATTTTTAACGTCATTAAAAATATCAATATTTTCAGAAATACTTCTTTACTTCTTAAATAACTTACTGAACGTATAGAGTGCATAGTTATCAGCAACATGTAAGGTGAGTGTGTCAGTTAATGCCAAGTAGAACAATAAGGTCAACCCACTATTTACCTACGTAGGACAGCGAAAATCCGCTGGGTCGTGATTTTAAATTCTTCAGAAAGCCTAGCAGACGATAAAACGTGATTCAACATGCAGTTTGTAATTAATAGGCAAATGTTCTGATATTGTTTTAAAGTAAATTTTGTTGACTACTAAAAAAAAGTTGTTAACTGGTCTAAAAAGTTTTTTTTTTATGTAGTTAATGAAAATATCGCTGTTTTTTCCTGTAATTGGATAACCACAGAAAGTACATTTTAGCGCAATAATGTTATGATTGGCATTATTAGGACTCCAATATCTTTATTGAGACACCGAAATGTTGAGTGAAAGATAGAAAAATGTGCTGCAAGTGCTGTATTTATGCGCACGAACCGTGTGCAGGAGTGACTGAAAAACAGAAAATAACGACTTGTCTGTGCTCCGAATGTGATGATTTATTTTTTATCCTTTCTATTAAAGTAAACATGTTTTTGAGTTTATCAAATGTAGTTCAATATGTTTTTTCATGGACAATAAAGATAATTTCATATTTTTTCATGATATGTTTTTTTTTGGGGGGGGAGCATTTTTCTAGAGTTTGCTGTTTTAGGAACCCGTGTTCCTAATAAGGACAATTTCCTTTTTTTTTTTTGTAAAATGCTGGCAAACATAATTTAAACTCTTTTTGTTGGAGTGAAATGTTTCTTATTTCTTATAAGTTATTTGATGAATATAAAAGAATTGAGCCCAGTTGAATCTCAAACGAGCGAGATGTTAGGTCTTGAAATTTAGGTTAGCGTTATTTGGCACACTTACCTTCTTGTACTTGGTTTAAATCAAATTCGTTGAGATGTCTTCTCTACTAATAATAAAGCTGAAAGTCTGTCTTGATTTCTGTCCAGATCTCTGTGACACGCATAGCGCCTAGATCGTTCGGCCGATTTTTATGAAATTTGGTACAAAATTAGTTTGTACCATGGGAGTGTGCACCTCAAAGCGATTTTTCGAAAATTCGATTTTGTTCTCCTTCTATTTCAATTTTAAGAACATTTCCCGTAGCAAAATTATCATAAGATGGATAGGTAAATTACGAAATTATCATGACGTGGAACCGTAACATGGGAAGAGCGAATGAACATAGCAAATTGACGAGAAATTCATCATCCATTATTTGTAAATATACAGGCGAACCAAATGGCCTTTTGATTTTTTACTACGGGAAAAGATTTGCGGGTGCCGCTAGTGTATTATAAGCGTAATGCATGAAACATATTTGCTCAAAAAAAGTAGAAACATTTAATTTTGCTGTGAATGAAATTGATTAAATTGAATTGGTTGAAAAGAATGTCGTCTGCTTTTAAGTGAGTTGGTGAGAAGGGTGTCATGGCTTTCCTCAAGGAAAAGCAAAAGCCTTGCAATTCCTATGTATATTGGCAGATCTGGTGCGTAACGGTTATTTTGCATTTTTACTCTGAAGGTAACGCATTTTTCATGGGCGATAATGCAGCTGTACATCCTGTCAGAAGCATACAAAATTGGTTACAAGAACATAAACCTGTCCTCCAACCACGCCGTTCATGAAGAAACCCAGAGCTTAATCAAATATAAAATACTTGTGCACTTTAGAAATATGTTTTTGACAATAATCTACGCTAGTTTGCAAGATTAGATTCTGTCTGATTTACATGATCTTGAAATCTGCTCAAAAAATGCATATTATTGTATGAGCAATAATGTAATCCAACAGTTTGTAAAATTGATGCTCTCATGAATATGAACTGTTATTAGAGGAGAAAAATATATTTTAAGTTTCTAACTCATGGGTTAGTGCGAGCGCATGTGTGTTTGTTTAGGTGTTGTTTTTGTGAGCATGTGTGTTCCTGCTGGAAAAAAATGTGGAGCCTGTTGTGGGGGGGGGGACACAGAAACTATTAATTAACTTTTAAAGAAAAAAATCCCAGAATGCAAATACTCTTTTCTCTAAAATTACACAACAATTCCTTTTGTAACGGGATTAGTTTTATTTTTGTAATCGTGTTTTTAAATTGAATTTTTCTACGTTTTAGAAAAACTGCTATTTAAAATGAACTTTCTAATTGGACTCGCTAATGCATTAAAAGTAAACTGTTTTGTAAACATCATCGTTGGCTCTAATTTAAGAATTTCACCAAAATTGTTTAATGCAATTTCTCCGTGCCTTGCTGAGTGCAATTAGGCAGAAAACACTTTAACTCTTTTACTTTAGTTCGTTGAAAGCAAATTGACTCCAGACATGTTGATGTTTTTGAAGTTTATTACATTAAGGGTACACTCATTCAAAATTTAATTCATCAGACGAAATTCCTTATTTAAAATTTTGCTAATTATATCTGGTGTGAAAGTTTCTTTAGAACTTGAAATTTCTCAAACATGCATTTAATTGAATGAAATCCATCCATAAGTAAGCAGCTTAGATTTTGGAATTAATTTTTATTACAGAGAAATACGAACAGATAGGAAGTTAATCAGAAAAAGGAAAGAATTTTAACTAATCGATCCAAGAACCCCTCCTTGGAAGTGTCGACTAGCTCACGTCTACTGACATCACTTATCTGGTTAGGGATCTTCAACCGCTGAGAAGCTTTTGTCTGCCATTTTAGATCACAAAATGCTTAGAAAAATGATCAGAATTTTATATATATTTTTGTTATTCTAAATTATATGTATGGATTATCGTGCGTATTTTTGCGACATCTTAGGAGTTAAATTAGAAACGTTAATTATTAAAAATTTTGACTGTGGCATGCTTTTAAATTTTTATCGCAAGTATTTTCTTGGCAGTTTCAAAAACTGCTCACGTACGGGGTACGTCATGAGGTACTGTGAAGAGTACGTTAAAGTTTATCGATGAAAGTTCGACAGAGGTTTGTGTTAAAAAATCTTTGTTTATTTCGGTATTTGAAGAACCTAAATACAAAAGTATTTCTTCATAACTCAAAAAATACATGTGTATCATAAAATAATGTTATTAAAAACTTAATTATTGAATAGTTTTAATTTATTTATGTAAGAGTAAATAATCTGGTGCCACCCTGAATAAAAATATTATGTATTTAGAAACAAATGCATTCAGAAAATATTTAGAAAGTTAACAACAGTTTAAAATCCATAAAATCTACATATTGCAAGTTTATTAAATAAATTTGCATTTTTTGTATGTAATTCTCTAATACTTTTTTGCGCGAATGAGGTTAGTTTACACTATTTTTCAGTTTTTCCGTTGCAAAAAATTTTATATATTTTTTAATTGTATGAAATTTTTAGCGAAGCAAAATGCCTGTATAAATTTGATAGTTTCAAGCTAGATGGCAGTCAGTCATGGTAAAAAATGAAACCTTCTTTCACATATATGTTTATAAACACTAAAGGCTTAAATGTGGCAATGATCTAGGAATAAGGTAGTCTGTAAAATACCCTCTTTTAAGGTTTGTTAAGGGGTTGTGTTCATACTAAAATGAGCAGAAACATTAAAAATTTCAATAATAACTCACTTTATACTTATTAGAAATCGATAGATCTACGTTCAGAAGAAGACTCTTACTTAGCTTTAATCCAATTCCGAAAAAACTTGGCAACACCAAATAAATTTCTTTTTTTTTTTTTTTTTTTTTGTAGATAGTTTTAAAGGTACATTTTGGTTTACTTGCAGTTTAAGTAATATTTAAAAAGTGATAATAACTATAATAATAATTGTCACAATAATAATAATAGTAATTTTACATTCATATATATAGAACTGAAAAAAAAAGCCGTTGTGAGTATTTCAGCTTGTAATGTGCACGAAGAAAGATACAATTGAATAATTTTTATGTAATTGTTACCTAAACTAACGCATGCTCTATAACTAATTCGTTTTTGCAACTTTTTTTTAATGATAACAATCTGTTTTGTTTTGTAATATTGTTTCCCTAGAATACATATGCGAGTCCCCTTTTTACATTAAAATGCGTTTAAATATTTATCAAGGGCGTATTTAAACTCATCTAAAAATTTATATTTCTTCAAATGGTTTGTTGAATTACGGTTAGATTCAAAATATATAAAAGCCGGTATTGTTTTCAATTTATGTCTTTATTTATATAGTTTTCCCCTATTTATCATTTAACTCCTGATAATTTAGTTACGATCTTTTACCTTTTTGGAAGTTTTTGCACATTCAGACAGACCTGCGCAGGTTTTAGTGGTATAGATAAATTTTAAAATATTCTTTGGGAAATATCCTCCTAAGACTGGCGAAAACAGAAAGACAAATATGAGAAGCTATCCCAAAAAGTTGCGGGTAATAAGAGAAAATTGATCATTTTTGTTTCGCAATATTTTTTAGCATTCGAGTCAACAAGAATGTTGTCATAATGAGGCGGTTTCCGAAAATTTAAAAGCTTTTTTTTTCTGGAACGTCATGCTTAAAAAATAGGATTTGATAATTTTTCAAAGAATTTGTTACTGTTAACTATTTTTTAAAAAAATATTTAAATCGGTGAGCAAACTAAATTTAATTTTTTACGCTTCTGCGCATGACATCACAATTGATGAACTGCCATTCACTGTTGCTCTTAGCACATAGCGCAATGTTTAATTCGCTTCTTTACTCACATGTACTGGCAACGATATGATTGATAGCAAGCGTAGAGTGCAATATTTAATTCTCTACTGAATTATCATAACCTGAAAACACGGCAGACAGCAAGCATATGAACATTCAGTTGCACCAGTGAAACTCTCCGAAGTTCATCAGTTGTGACGTCATTAAGACCATGCCTTGTTTGAAAAATCGGATATTTAAGAAAATTAATTAAAAAATAAATAATGGGAAAATGGAAGTCTTTTCTGGGTTCATGCTATTATTATTATTATTATTATTATTATTATTTTTTTTTTGCTTATTCTATCAACTTCAGTGACTAAAAATAGTACTTTTGAAAGAAGGAAACAACCTCATTATCTTGAACGGATTATTTTTTTTTCTGCCGCGTAGTGTTATGTTTTCTTTTTCTTACTGACACTCGGTAGCACAGAAACTAAAGTGGGACGTTTATGAGAATGAGGTACGACGGTGCAGCGATTTACGAATGTCAATCCGTTTCAACGTACAAAGTGACATTTCAGAATGTCACACTGAGACCGCCAAAACTTAATTTTTGCATTGACGTCGCAGTGCAGACATTTGATACACGTTGCAATTGCGACAGAGTATTCTTCTGCAAAGCTTTACAAGTCTCTCTTTTTCATTGTTATGGTTGTGAATCGCAATGTTGTCACTAACTTTTCCATGACATTCTGTGATATCATGGAGGATCTTCATATGTATATTTATGAATGATGATAAATCCTTTAATACGTTGAAACTTTTAGAAAAAATGGGATTTAAATACTGATTTAAAAACTTAACTAATTATTCATCGCTATTCAAAAACATGCAAAGCCATATTCAGGTTATTTAAGATATTTCGCTAGCATGCAAAAAAAAAGTTTGATTTAATTAACCACCATTTTGCAGCAAGTAATGAAACATTTTTCAGAACATATGATCCTAGTAGTAAGTTTTAATTTCATGTTCGGTTACTATCTTAAAAGTTATTTTAAAAGTTATTTATTAGAGAATTACTGCCACAAATAATTCAATGTGTCTTAGATTTTCGATGCAGTTTCGCACTGATAGACATTGGGATTTACTTTCTATTATTATTACTTTTTTTCAAACTTTTACTAATTTGTAGCTAGTGAATTTATAATATTATTGAATCATTTCCAATTCATCTAATTTTTAATGCGCAATGAATGTCTTATTGCTTCTGTTTCTTTTTTTTTTCTTCCAAATAATTTGTTTTGTTTTATAATCGTTTTAACTATTGCTCTAATCATATTTGACGGCAGCAATGTATGTAATTATTAATTACATTCTACTTTAACAAGGAAAAATTCAAAAACATAAAAATAATTTTGAAACATCATTTTAATACAGTTATTTATGTTGAATAAAAACATATTTTAAGCTCATAGTCTACTTATTTAACCTAAACTTTTTACTACTTACTGATGAAATGATGTGTTTTTTTTTTCTTTCATTTGTTT
The DNA here is from genome assembly GCF_026930045.1 of Uloborus diversus. Taxonomy (NCBI): domain Eukaryota; kingdom Metazoa; phylum Arthropoda; class Arachnida; order Araneae; family Uloboridae; genus Uloborus; species Uloborus diversus. Next base: position 83,567,228 of record NC_072738.1, read on the forward strand.
TTTGTTATGCAAGTGATAGATATTGGAGCGAACATTTTTATTTTCGCTATTAGTTGCATGTACTAATGAACGCCGTAACTTTCACGTATAATTAACTGTAAAACCATTTAGTTTTTAAGTTACTAAATGTAACTTCAAACGAAATGGAGATTAATGGAATTACCATTTTATTGCCCGTTTTTAGGTGAATTATGTGTTTGTTATGTACGTTTTTAATTGCTGAAATAATATTAAAGCTAAAGATTTTCTAAAATGCGACTTTAGTTGCTTGAAACTCATTTTTAATTTTTTTTTTCTGCAAGGCTCATTTGTTTAAAAGACGCTTGATTCAACAATTTTCAAATCGAGGTTTTATTGACTGTAAGCTCTCTTCCGCGTCATTTACACATGAGCGTAGCATTGATTTTCCACTTGACCTCAAAATAGGAAATTTCAATTTGAGCAAAGTAAATGGTGCGCAAAATGATGTGTTTTTGGGCTGAGCGAAGTTTGATGTCAATTTATTTTACTTCAAAAGTCATAAGTTTTTTTGGTTAATGTTTCCAGAGTAGTTTGGATCATGCAATGTTAGAATAACTTAAAAAAAGGAAAAGCTTTTTAAGTAAAATCTTGAAAAGGAATAAGACAAAATATACTAAATTATAATCTCATTTGACATTGCCATCCTAGAGATCTTAAAGGAAAGTTTAAAAAAATCACATCAATGATAATTGCTTCGTTATATCAGTTAGATCAGAGATTCTCAACTGTAGTCCGGCGGACCAGCACCGGTCCGCAGAAACATTTGCCCGCCCCCAATGTTTTTCTCGTCCACGTTAAAAAAATTGCCTTACTCCGAATAAAGAAAACGACATACTAAAAAATAAAAATATCTTATTGGAAATTTTTTACGTGAAATTTTTGATCAATTTTCGTACTTTCTTTTCTTTTCTTCGATTATTACTTCTGCATAATTATTACAATAATTACTTATTTTATTCTACATTTACTACATTCTGTGGCAGTTTTCAACACCAAGTACAGTTTTATTCATATATTTAAGTACAGTTTTATTCATATATTTAATAATTCATTTTTCATGATTATTATATTTTGTAAAAAATGCAAAAATTAATTTTCCGTCGTTCGTTAAAGAGGACCGTCAAATATTCACAAAAAAATTTTCACGAATATTTTGGTCCTCAAATCCATCAATTTCCGAAATGTTTTTTTTTTAGGTTGGGGGGGGGAGTACAAAATTTTGTTAGGGCTGGTTTTGAGAGCAGATAAGTGGTAATTGATGTAAATTTAACTACTGAACTCATGTGTTTCTTAAGATTTTGATGAACTATGGGAACAATAACTTTCCTCGAAGAAACGCTTAAATATGGACATGCGTTAAACTTACATTATTTACCGCAAAATATTTTGAGGTGTCACAAACAGTGGGTAATAATTTCATTAAACAAGTTTAGCTTGTTTAAGTAAAACAACGCATTTACAATACATATTTAAACAATGGATATATAAGCTAAAAGTTACTGCTTGTGCTAAATTATGTTTTGTAAACAAATAAACAAAGTAAAACAAAGAATTATGTAAAAAGTTTTTTTGGCATTTCAGCATTTTTTATACTTTTTAGTTTTGTTTCCTAAATTGAAAAATAAAATTAATTAATTAACCGGAAAGGGGGGTGTGCATCCCCCCCCCGCCCAAATTTCTACCATTGCTTTTTCGAAAAATATGAGACGTGATCTATTGTTGAGACGCTAGTCGAGCTTCAGCAGATCGAATAAGTCTAATAAATAACCTATTCTGTTTCACATTCTTTTTGGGTCATTTTCTGAACAATTAGAAAACTGTTTAAAAAAAAGTATAAATATATCAAAAAACCAAGCAAAACGTAGCATTTTTATTAAATTGCAGGAAATAGCGAACAATTTCTTGCATTGCTACTATGTCCGGAAACTGCATTTTACCTTCATTTGGGACTTAGTCGCTCTGGAAGACCTGGAACTTAGTTGAAGGTTGAACTCCTAATATATGTTTACACCTAGTCTATGTTTACACTAATAACTAAAAATATTTTTCACATCAGTGAGAAAATTGCATTCATGAAATTTGGAGCAATTCAGCAAAAATGTTTCGCAAGTATACTTGTTTTTCACAAGAAATGGGCGGAAACCTAGGAAATCCTGTAACGTTGCCCGGAACACTCTTAAATGTAACGTTTCGGATTTTCTTGCAGTTTAGGTCCGAAATGACAATGAATTATATCAAAACGGGCTACTAAAATATAAGAGCATTGAGCAGATGTGTAATAATTAATTGCTTTGTAATAAATGACTTAAATTTTATATTTAATTTTTTTGTGGTGATTTTAACCTAGGTAGTTTAAGTTTAGTTATTGTATAGCTACTTTCAATTTTGTCAAATAGTTTCATATTTTAGTATTCATTACCTTGTAAAACTTATTCCCTGAACATATATGTGGTTTAGTCACGGTAATCCAAATTACTCACTTTTTAATCAGGTTGAACAGGATGGGATTTTGTATATCGCTAGAAGATCTACCACTTATTTTTGGATTGAAATTAATAACTCAAAACAAATTCACGAAACCATAAATATATTAATGCATTCGTTAAATTACCATAAAACACATTTGTAATCTGAATTATTTTGCGTAAGTTAATGTATTTTATGGCATGACTAAAAATTATGAATTTGGGGGGCTAACCAAAAATTAGTTTATGTTATTTTGAATTATAGCGTTTTAATGTTCAATGTACAGTTGCTAAAAGAAAATGTCTAACGAATACTAATTGGAATAAATAATATCAGTGACTCTAAAATGTATTTTTTAAGGGGTTTTCAGAATTATTATTATTCTTACTTTAATATTCTAATAGTTCACAAAAGTTTCTGATAAAGTATATAATACAACTCTTATTCTTGAATTTGAACTACTTCTAAAATTAAAAAAAATGCAAAACAATTTTAAATACATTGTCAATACAAAGAGAAGCCAGTGACGCAGCCAGAAAACTTTTCTGGAAGGGGTATTTCAAATCTAAAATTGTTGCTTTATTTTTATTCATTTCTATAGCAAAAATATTATTCAGCGTATTTAACTAAACAGTTTCCATGTCACAGTAGTTAATCATTTATGCCGGCTGCTTAAAAATGATTAATAAATTGCATTGATCTCACAATGAGTTTTATAAGGGAAGTGGGGGTCGCATCATATTTGTAATTATCTTCCTTTTTTTTAATACTACATCCAATTACTCGTGATTTTCATAAGAACATTTTCAACCTCCTTTTCAGATAAGAATTAGACCATTTCACAATTCTTCCAAAATAGCTATATCGAAAAGAAATCCAAAGGAATAATTTCATAAGCCTTTGTGGTGAAATATTGATTGTGTTCAAATAGTTATTTAAAATCCTCGCTAAGTTAATATACGTCAAAATCAAGACAACAGTGAGGCCACTTTAACAAATGCAAGTAAACAACGGTTTCATTCCTTCGATGAGAATTGGGAAGGACCCTGAGCTCATCAGAAAAGACTCTACCTCCCAAAACACGCCTTTTTTTTTAACTTTAAAAAGAATTTGTGCAGCGCTGAGTGACTGAGTACTGAGCGATTATGATCCTCTTTTGCGCTTCCTTAAGACCATATTAGCTCTTTTATAACAGTACTAAAAAGTCGCCCGTCAGGGTATGACGGATGAACATTGCTTCTACTCTTCTACATTTGAACGAAGCAATTGTCTGTTTGATGACATTTTGATAGTTGAAATTTTAACCCAATCTCCAGTGAATTAATCCTAAACTCCAGTTGGTAGCGTTTATTGTCAAACATATTTTCGTTTCCTCATTCCCCTGAAATAACAGTCTTACCAGTAACAGTTAAGTTACCGGATCCAGTTCAGCCTTGTCACAATAAAGCCTTTTCCTGCATGTTAAACGTTACCAAAACGTTTTATCAAATCATCATGCCGTGGCACGAGTTTCATTGTTTAAGCATGCGAGGATAGGTGATGCTCATCACTATTTGTAAAAATATTACTATGTAAACAATATTAAAATATTATCGATATTTACAAATATTACTTGTATGCATAGGAATATTCAAGTATTTTGAAATTGTTTACATTCAGTAAGTTATTTTGTTAAAACCTGTTCCGTATGGAAATTCCTATCAATTTTTATTTGTAGGGGTAGGGATGTACTGGAGTTTTGGGAGGGGTTTGAACCCCCAAACTCCATCCGGGGCTGCGCAACTGAGTTAAACGCGCATTTTTTTTCTAACTCTAGTGGTTCAAAAACACTTTTCATTTGGGAACTTTCAGGTCATAAACAGAGATTCTTCCCAAACAAGAATTTTAGAGCTTTTTTCGTGCGCATTTCCACCATAAAACAAGAAGCAATTCATCATTTAGAATGAAGACGATGTTCCGTGAGAACAAAGTACCTCTGAACTTTTCCCAGAAAAAAAAAAAAAAAAAAACAATATGTGGAAAGAAATGAATTGGATAAAAAAAAAGTAATTCTTCTCCCACCCTTTGTTTTATTGATCAAATAACTACGACCCAAACCCTTGTCTCTTAAGCCTCCCTTTACTTAAGCCTACCGAACCTGCCCCCAACTGGTGTGGAAATAACGTGCCGGGGATATTGCCGACGAACTCATGGATTACAAATGGCGGTTGTCATCCGCACGTGCGGAGCTTCCGAATCAACTCTGTTCTGGAAGCCCCCTCTCTCCACCCTTCCTTCGTTCCTTCGGAGAGACCTCGTCTGTCTGTCCAATATCCGATCATTTCCCACATGAATGGCCCTTATCTTGTGCACAAACGAAAGTACAGTTTTTTGATATATTTGTTATTCCCTTTGTTCCAGTGTTTTGAGCCACCATTTTTTTTCCGTCTTCTTTAAAAGTAAATTTTCCTTCGTTGTTGCAAAAAAAAAAAAAAAGACTTTCAACAGACGAGGAGCAATAGAGTGAGAGATATATATCCTTTTTACGCTTCTTGCTTTTTGTCGTCCTTTATCTTTCGTAATATTAAAGGGTGGAGGAGGGAAATCTTTTAGTCCCGATAATGTCAAGCTGTCCCTTTTAAAAATATCTTCTGTGATAGAGCGCGTTTTATGGAGAGCTTCGTGCAAAATATAGTTTTGCCGATAAACTACACCTGTTTGTTCTTTTGATGGCTCTGAACTCCGATTGTAGATGGTTTTAACTACTTTTCAGGCTATAAAATGTTTCAGATAAAAATTGGTTCAATAAATAATGTACTATCTTCTAAAGTAACACAATATTTTTTGCATTCTATAGTAAATTTGGTAAGATTAAAAGGAATGTTTTAGAAAATGGGAAAAGAGAAAAGAATGAGAATATTAATGTGTTTAAGCTTTAAGTCTAATAGCTGATTTTTTCTTGAAAATACCAGGTGTACAAGGTACAAGTTTGAAATTCAAATTTCAGACATCAGATGATGCACCAGTGAAGTTTGTGCTATACATATTTAACACTGCGCCATTTTCTTGCGTCATCAACAAGTGTTTAACTTCAAGTTTTTAGACACAAACTAGTGATAAATTGGAAATGTGCATATTGATGGGTTGTTGCGTTCAATGTGTCAAAGTTTATATACCAAAAAATAGAACATTCGCCAACAGCATTAATTTACTTCCATACATTTGAAGAAAAATGCAGCCGAATCATAATGAGTAGTTTGATAAAAATTTAATCAACATGCTCCATCGTAACATACGGGTGAAAAAAAGTTTCGGCGTCAAAAACTGTGGTAAATTTGACAGAAAAAAGATGGTCTGCACTGTAAAAAAAATCAGAAACGTTACTCATTTCTTGAGAAAAATATCCTGAATCGCAATAAGATATCTGAATGCCAATTTTATTCTTTAGTGAGAAGATTTTTAGCTACCAGTGTAAAATTACAGTAGGCTTCTTTATTATATGCTTCTCCTTCTGCTAAGTTACGGTCCCTCTGGAACCCAAAAGCAGAGGCGAAATGCAGTCGCCAGATACTGCACCTCCTGCAACAATGCACTCTCTGTGGGAGACCTTTCCAGGACTCAATGGCATCCTGTTCCGGGATGTCTGCAAGGGCTGCCCTCTATGGAGCCGAAACGTTTTATTTTTAGGTCTGGGTTTATGAGTGGAAACAAGAAGAAGTCAGGTGGCGACAAACCCGGACCGTAGCAAGGTGGGGCATTACGGGAACGCTGACTCGGGCCTTCCTTAGTAAGAACTCCTGGCACAAGTTTCCAGCAAACTTTTCGCATGTGCAACTCCTCCGTGACATTGCGTTGCACCATTGTCTCCGATAAGTCCAGCGTTTTTGCGACTTGGTAGAGATTAAAACGACAGTCCGTGTTTAATAATTCACACACTCGTTGCACATTCACGTTAGTACGGATCGACGACGGACGGCCAGACTGGCGTTCGTCAATCACCACTTCCTGGCCTTAGGAAATATCTCATGCCGCTGTTCTACTTGCGTAAAGGGCAGACACTCAGTCCCAAACGCCTGTGGAAGCATTGTGAACGTTTGGAAAGGAAACCGAAAGCAAAATTTGATTGCTTTGCGTTTCTCTGACGAACTTTCCATATCGCCGTGTCACGCACCAACGTATAGGGGTTATTCTTAAGGCCGATGGTACCGTTCCGAAAGCTGGGACGCGTCTAAACTGCATTGCGCTGTAAAACCAACAAGTTCCACCACCGCCGCTGTCAAGCGGAGTGAGCTGTAGGTTGCGCATGCGCCAGTAATGACGTGAGGCTCATTACTTTTGCATCTTACCTTGTAATTTTAAAATAAATAGTTTGGGTTACTGAAATTTCATTTTTCACGTCTAATTAACAACGAAGTTTCCTTGTGTTTTACTTGATTTGCATTGTATGCATTAGTGGAACATACAGACTTCTGCTCTTTTACCGAAATTACTAAAGCAGTACTAGATATCTTTGAATTTAAACAGTAGTAAAAAAGGTTATTGTAGTAGCTTGATCATGTTTTCAAATTGAAGACTTCACAAAACAGCTAACTTATTAGTTTTTCAACATGTCCATGAGTTCTGAGTAAAGAAAAATAACAAGGGTTAAGCTTAATCATTGTAAAATATGACTAGTTAGAACTATTTAAGAAAACTTTCGCTCTCATTTGAAGATTTAAATATTACTTAGGTTCACATTAAAATCAAATGGATATAAAAGTTTTAAGTACCTTGCGAGACTATAACTCGAAACTTTTTTTTTAAACACCATATTTGTCTCTATCATCAGATCAACACTTCCTCGGTTTGTTTTTATTTTTACTGCTAAAACCCGATCTTAGGATTATTCCTCTTTTTTCTCTAAACATGGCTTTTCATAGTATCTATTTCGAAGAAACTCAAAATTTACATAAAAATACATAAAAAATTCAGACAAGAAGCCATCACAAAACCGATCACGTCCTTTTCAACAGGGATCTGCAGACGATTTTATTATTCAAATTGAAGAGGAACAACCTCCTGAGTAACCTACCCATCTTCTCTTCCTGGGGTTTCACAGAAAAGCGTCTACTAAGCAATAACGGAGAAAAAGAAGATAGGAAGATTTTTTCCCCCGCAAGGCACCTACTTCTCCCTTGACTTTTGAAGCAGGATGAGAATCGAATTGCAAAGCATTTTTTCGAATAGAAGGTTATTTGGAAGGTTCGACTTTTAACCCTAATTCGATGTCTGTCTGAAGTCGGAAGTTTTCCTCCCTCCTTCCTGTGCCTTGATATCTAATGTGTCCCGCTCAAATGTAGATACGGTTTTGAAAGGGAACTTACGAATTTGTAAGCCGGGTCTCTTTTCATTCTTCGGTATTTGTTGGATGCGATTTAGGGTTTGAATAGCGTTGAGAGCAATGGGGGTGGTGTTTTATTCATAAACATTTTACATGAGGGATGTTCAGTCACTACTGCATTAAAGAGAAATCGTACGATAAAAGATTATTGAAATATAGGGTAACACTCCCACTAATTGGCAGGTCGCTAGTGATTGGCACTTCCAACAAAAGTGTCCTAAAAAATAAGATTCATATCAAATCTTTTAAAAGTAGAAGGCTATATACCAACTTAATGTACATTGACCTCAAAGATTATAACTTCAATTCTTGTTACTAAACGGTAACAGTGCGTAGGAAGGAAAAACAGTTTCAGCTTGTATCAAATCAGACATTTTTGTTGCAAAAGCTTCTTCTCTGACATAAGTGAAGCATGCACATCAATCCATTAAAATCTGATTTTAAATATATTTTAAATTTTGGTTGTCAAAAGTTTTGTCTAGTTGAAAGGTGTTGCTTTAAGTGGGAATAAGTATATTTTTGTCCCTTTTTGGATTTTTGAAGTAATGAAGGATGTCATTTAGTGGTACTTCAGTTTTGCTAGTCCCCAGTAATTGGCACATGCGCTAATAATAGTCCCTATTGTGTTATGTTTAATTTCTGATACTTTTGCAGCAACAAGATTGTACAGGTTTGATTTGAATCCTACAGATTGTACAATTAACTTTTTAAGAAAAGCAATAATGATTTAAAAAAAACAATAAATGTGGGGGCATCACAGTAACATTGCGACTGTACAGAATCATTTACTTTTATGGTTCCTAAGAATCATCAGGTGATGTTCCCTTTTCTGTGGAAACAGATATAATTCGTGAGATCAAAACTGCATACCAACTGATGGAACAGCAATATTCTCGATATTTTTAAAATGTAATGCTCCAATTTTATTCTTATTTCTCTAAAATACTTTTTCAACTTCAAGATGTGTAATTTACCATTAATTTATGTGAAACTACCTTCTTTAAATTAACATTAATTATGTTTCTGAATTGAATGTAATCTAAAATAAAAAAATAAAGTTATTTTCCATTTCTATTAATATGTGCCAATCAATGGATCACAAGGTGTCATACACTGGGGTATCAGGTGCCAATTACTGGTGATTTTTGTAACTTTTTATAAATATATTTTTTATAAAAATATCTATTCAAAAGTTTTTGCTTTTAGTTAACTAAATAGATGCATAGATATGCATTCTTTGATTTAAAATAATATTTGCAAGCAAATATTTGTTTTCAAAGAAATGAAAACAGAGGTAAGTTGAAGGACAAACTCTTAAAGTGCCAATTACTGGGGTCGTTACCTAAAAGAGTATATATGTAAAAGTCAAAAACTAACTTCAAAATTAGTGTATTAAAACATTAAATGCACAAATGCTTATGAACTGAAGAAGATTTTAAAATATTGAATAAACTAAAATAAATTGAAAAACGAACACTAAATCATTCTTATACTACAAAAACTAATGCTTCTCTAATCAGTGTTACATAAGCACTTTTGAAGATTAGTTTTGCACTTTTAGAAGAGAAATATAATTCTTACTAATATATACCCTCGTAGCAAAACGTGTCAACGTAAAGTCAAAGCAACGTTGCGACACAGTTACGATATTTTCGTTTAACTTCACTGCAACGTGGTTGTAACAGTTGAAACGAAAATATTGTAACGATGTGAAGATATTTCATTGTTACATTGAGACCATAATGTATTGTGATGCAGAATATTTTATATTTCCCTATACAGTCAATTCGCGATAACTCGAAGTCCAATAACTCTAAAAATACCACGACTCGAAGTTTTTATCAAGTCCTGATCCTTTTTTTATAATTCTCCGCTAATTATTTTCAATATTTCGAAGTTAACTTCCTCTAACTCGAAGTTTTATCAAAGATGACTCGAAATATATTGTGAAAGAAGGGAAAATAAAAAAAGAAACAAGTGACTATGAGATAAATATTAACTCACCTTCACTTGCAGTTCCTGCATAAGTAAGAAGAACACCTGTTGAGCCAATGTGCGATAAAAGAGTTACACATGCGGAAAGGAGTTAGCTTATTTTCTTTTAATGTACTGTACTGCTTACACTTAGTCATGCTGATAGACTATTAATCCGCTTTTAAGAAGTCAAGTTGTCAAGTCAAGTGATTCTACCTTTATTCAAAGGCTGACCTAGGTTAAAATGCATTCCTCTTCATAAAGCTAATAACCTTGGATTAAGAAAGTAAAGTAAATCTTATTTATGACATTGAAAGGAATCCAACAATGAAAAAGAAAAAAAATTGCATTGAACTATGGAATACCTCCAACTATCAACGATATTAAAAGAAAAAGAGAAATTTCTAAAGCGGTAGAATCCATGAATCCGAATGTGAAACGAAAGAAGGTGTGCATCTTTCCTGAAGTAGAATCACTTCTATTCAAATGGATCCATGCTTTTTTTTTTTTTTTTCGATCAACATTTTTGATTAAACTGTGAATATTGTGCTTAAAAACTTTTAAATTCTGTATTTTTATTTGTTATAAGTACATATTAATTAAAATTTTTGATGGTTTTTAATATTAAAATGTTGAAAACCAAAACTAGCATTAAGTCAAACTTTGGAAAAGTCGAAGTTTTTCGTCGGTCCCTTTAATTTCGAGCTACCGCAAATTGACTGTATATATTTATAATTTTGCAGTTTTCCAAACGTTTCCGCTGGGATTCAGAGGAAACAGGTCGTCGAGTCCATGAGTTTTCCCGTCGTGTTCGCTTAAACACAAGAATAAAGAATGGATCGGAAATTTTTTATCTGTGGTTCCACTATCGGACACTACCTTTTTACATGCGTATCACCATCACAGTTCACGCAGAGTTCCTTCTCAGACTTTCAATTATAAGATTTTAAAATCCTTATCTCAAAATTTCACTCTTTCTTTGATTAATAATCTGTTTTTCAAACTCTTAAATGAGAGCTTCCTTTTTAAGGCATATAGAAAAGTTTTAATGTATATTTATTTATGAATACGTAAGAATTAAAAATGCTGAATTTCTATAATCTATCTTCTTCTTGTAACTGTGGAGCTAGTATTGATTTTTTTCCTAATGTGTATAATATATATGTTTTGTACTAATCTATGCCATGCATCGCTATGTTTTAGAACTGTGTTTCGGTCTATGTGTAACCTGTAACTTTAAAATTGTTAATTGTAAAAAAAAAAAAAAATATTTTTTTTTGTACAATATAACTAAATTTTCTAGAGGTCCACCAGAAACCGGTTAGTTCAAGAAAATTAGAAGGTACAAGGGTCTCTGGGATGATAATGCTGAAGCTTTCGAGTTGTGTACGTGTGTGAATATGGTGTTACTTTTTATTACTATTATTTTATTCTCATTCAACGTAAAATAACCGTTAAGTTACATGGTAACTAAAACTTGACCACGGAGAGGGCGTATGACCTTGAAGCAGAAAAAGCATTTGTATCATATGCAATAGGTAGAATCAGCCAGAAAGCTCCGAGAAACAACATCTCCTTTCTCTTTGATCCTGTCTATTACGAAATAATAACAAGCAACCTATTACAAATGATGCTTCTGCTTCAAGATCATCCGCCATCTCTCCAAGGTCAAGCTTTATACGTTTCCTCACCATACGACAAAAATCGTGAATAGAGTATTAAATTAAAACTTATAATTGTTCAAGAAAAAGGCGTTTATCAATATAAAAACATTTTAAAGAAGCTTTTAACATTGTTCAAAAATTAATTGGAGAGTTTGTTATACTTTTCATTCTCTTCCTCGTGTGAGCTTAAAAAAGAACACGTTTATATGCTCCCTTTGCAGTATGATTTAGCAGAACTGTGCTGAATAAGATAACACGTACTGTGAATAACGTTGATAGTACCTGGTTGAGTATAGAATTGGGTAGGAGCTATACCAGCTCGTTCATGTTATGGTAATTTTCTCATCCGTGTTATGATAATTTTCTCGGTAAAATGTTCTTAAAACTGCAATACAAAAAGAACAAAATCGAATTTTCAAAATGCTTCGAGGTACACACCTCCATGCTACAAACAAATTTTGTGCCAAATTTCATATAAATCTTCCGAACGAAATAGGCGTTGTGCGCGTCACAGAGATCCAGACATCCAGACAAAAAGACTTTCAGCTTTATTATTAGTAACGATTACAATCGTTTTATCTGAAATCTGTATTAAATCCCGTTTAATCCGTACGAAATTCAGTTAAATCCGCATAAAGTTTATTTCCGGAAAACAGCATACATCTCAGACAAAAACTAAGATCATAAAAAATCTAAATGGATATATATGGAACAAAATTCTTTCTAAATTTTATATAACGTAATCCATCTTTTTCATACTCCTTGTAAGAGTAACTTGATTAAATTTGTTAGTTACTAAAAAAGCTTTCTCCACGACATTTAAAGAGCTTAAATGCTATTTTAAATAACAATAACTCTTTTTAAAAACTACTCTTCCGTAAATATTTTAGATAAATTAAATTGAGCCTCGTGTTTTCTTTTATTTTATAGAAACTTCCTCTTGCTTACGATACTTAGACCTCATACAAGGAGAAACCCAAAAACTAATCCAATAATTCTGAAGCTGCTTTTTTTTTTTGTATTTTTTATTGTTCTAAAACATCCATTCAATTACGCTCAGCCATGTAGTCGATACGTTCTTGACCAGATTGTTTTTGTTCACTCTTTTTTAATTTCTTAAAAGTTCTTTTCGAAACAAGACTAACTAGATCAAATTTCATGCTGCGTGAATTTTATAAAAGGTTTATCTTTCCCAATAAAAAAGATATTTCTGAGCAACGAAAGACAGCAAAAATATCTATTCAATTATCTTAACGATGGCAAGAAGTATCTTTAAAAGAAACAGTTTTTTTTTTTTTTTTTGTGAAGAAGGTTAAGGGAATGTGATATTTTAAACTTTTCCGACGTAGATGATGAAATTTCTGATGAAAATGTGTTTCATCATTATTTTAATATTTTGTTGAAAATATAATTTTATTAATAGAAATTGTGTTTCGAATATAATACCATTGTGAAACTATACGGTTTCAAATTAAGTTGGGATGTTTTTGAGTCAAAATAGCAGTTGAAATTTAAAAATAAAATAAAATCCAATGCTTGGTTTTTTTTATCGTTTTTGACAAATTGAATGATAATATTAAAGACGTTATTTACGTTTGAAAGATTTTTTTTTTTTTTTGAAAAGAACGGTACCAGTAAGAACGCTATTTTTCATGATCAATCTTAGAATTGTTTTATTCTGGTCTTTAAACTCTGTTACTATACTCTCTTTTTTTTCTACTTTGAAAAAACAGCTGCTCTAAGAAGTGTCTTTAAAAGAAGCACAAAAATTTCGAAAATAATGATGAGAAACATGTGTTATTTTAGCTTTTCCAAGGAATCGGATGCCAATATTTAAAAATATAACTAATAAAAATTTTATTTATTTTTTATTGAAAGCAATTTTGTTATTAGAATGTTTCTACGGAATTAACATCCTTGTTCTGCATTATGGTTTAAAAAACAAGCTGATGTGTGCATCACATGACTTCCTTTTACTCCAATTTAATGTCATTTCCCCATTACTGGCAATTTTAATGTGATTCAATAGTTTACTCTCTAAATATCACTAGCAGTGGGCAAATTAAAACAGAGTTTTAAAAAAAATCCCCAAATTTGACGCCAAGTTGGTGACAAAACTTGGCGACCAAAAGACTGGCGATATATCGCCAAGTGCCCGCCAAATAATAATACCACTTGAGTTTACATCGAAATTAACAATGATTTCCCCCAAAAAAGGGGCAAAAGACCCCTTTAGAAACACCCGAATGCAATCAAAAGGGGAGGTGCACAACTAGACCTCACTATGAGTATACGTACAAATTTCATTTTTTTAGGACCTACCTTTCTAGAGTTATGCGACATACATACGCACATCCGAACACACGCACATACAGACGTCACGAGAAAACTCGTTGTAATTAACTCGGGAATCGTCAAAATGGATATTTCGCGTGTCTATATGTTCTCTCGAAAAAAAAAAAAAAAACTCATTATTCATTCGGGGGTGATTAAAATGGAAATTAAAGTCGATTTTTGAGGGAAAATTTTTTCGCGAATATAATACTTCCTTTTTTGTAAAAGAAGTAAAAAAGAGACATTGACAAAGAAGTTACTTAAGAAAATGACCTCTATTAAATCTTAATTAATGCTTCACATCCAAGCGGAGACTAGGAGTACAAGTCTGTTTTATTTTGATTGCATGTCAAATGTCAGACGAAACTGGGAAGGAGGACTGCAGAATTTGACATCATGTCTGCAAATTCATTGCTTGCTTCCGGTTTAGTGGACATCTGTCTCACTTTGTCGTGACAGCAAATGAGCAGTACTTCCTTATCACGCTCGGAATAGAATATTTAATAATATGCTGTGCGCTCTATTCTGAAATATTAGAAGACAGATGGTGAAGTCAATGCCTCGGACAGTTCGGAAATAGTTATTGTGTCACTCTTTTGAAATGAAAGCTTCAGAAGAACACAATGTGTGCTTTCACACAAATTATGTTATACAATGACTGTACAATGGAAAAGTACAAATGCTGAAATCGTTCAGGAAGAAATGAAATTTTAGAAGTTTAATAAATTTGCAAAGCGTTGGAAGTAGTTTACTTTATTAATTAATTAATATAGAATTGATTTATTAGTATTACTCTGTTAATTTTTACTCTATTTATTTCATCGAATATTTGTTTTTTTTTTTTTCGTGAGGAATTTGTATGCACTTGTTTTAGCATTCTAAAAATATTCTGCACAACTTAATACATATATACTTTTTAGATAATGTCTTAACATAGTATTATTTTCTTAAGAAGGAAACATTAATTTTGAAACATAGCAATTAATAGCGTATGCATTTTTTAATCAATATTTGATCTTTTTTAAACTAATAAAACATAACTTGCCACTAAAACAAAAGAAAAAATAACTACAACTTTATTACTGTATACAGGTATCCCTTGTACAACACGGTTAAATCGTTCCGTGTCGTATCGAAACGGTGTTATACGAGATTTTTTTATAAATGTTTTTTTACTCATTTTTTAACCTAATTAATCATGTACATAGCCATAAATCATGTCAATGTGTACTGTGTTACATAGAAATCACGTTCCGTGTTATATAGAAACCGTGTTATGCGAGACCTTGAAATAATGCAAAACAAGGAATGTGTACCGTGTTATGTCGAAACCAATTTATAATGTACAAATTTTAGAATAGCTGAAACTTTGGCTCAATAGAACATATAAACGAAAACTGGCAACTAGAACATACAAAGACCCACTGATTTAAAAATAAGAGTTGTTATAAACGATAAAACTTAACTATTTTACATACCTTAAATTAAAACTGTTATGCATAACAAGAAAACATTTTATCCACTTTTTTTTCTGTACTAAGAACCAAACGCATTCTATAAGAAAAAAATATCTGAGCTTTTCTGTAGCAATTAAGTTCGTCTGAGCATTAACCACAAACAAAATTTTAAATTAAATAGAATCATTCAATTTATTTTATTTTCGACTACATTTTTCATTTATCGTTTACCAAATTTAGCTTATGTTTAATCCTAATATTATTTTATTACAATGCATTGGAAATAAAATAATATTCACCTTTTTGCATTTAGAACACTGATGAGAAGAATCAAGTATGTATTTAAAAGTTAGCGTTATACGGGGAAACCAAACTTTTGAGCCCAAGACAGGCAATGTTTCGTAAAAGTTTCATGAAAACGAAGAAAAAACGCATTACAGTTTTTATCATACATTTTTAACAGTGTATTAAACAGAAATTTAATTCTTTCTTTTCAAATTCGTTTTTACATCAAAACCGTGTAGTGATAAATTAAAGTTTTGTGCCGTGTAATATCGAAACCTTGTTATAATAATCGCAAATTAGGTATCGTGTAGTATCGAAACCATGTTGTAGAAGTACCGTGTTATACGAGGGATGCCTGTACTAAATAAACTCCCGAAAAAAAGTATTGGAATTATTTATTTCTCTCCATTGGGGCTGTTTTAGAGGCCCATTGGCAGACCTAGTGCAATCTTCCAATGTTGCACCCAGGATTTCACGTACCGTCCTTAAGGCGCGGATGACAGGTTAATGGTACAGATTATTTTGACGATTAACTTTTCACCTGATGTGGTGCGCTTGGGCCCCCGAACTGAATTAAAGACACTGAGATTTAAAAGTTAATAATAACAATGAGAAACGCAGAATTGCTGTAGAATATCATTCACTCCAAAGATGTAAAAAGCAAGTAAAAATCAACGTTTATTATTATTACTTTTTTAAATGTTTAATCATATTCAACAAAATACCGTTGCAACGAATACCGATACAACGAAATATCCGTTACAAGGAACAAAACGTTCATTCAAGTTTTAAAACCCATTAAGATGAATCATGAAAAATCTCGTTTTGACAAAACCCCTTTTTTTAAACTGTTACAACGAAATACTTTTCTGAACGTCTATATGAATATTTTTTACTTAATGCTGTTTTTGAAAATTAAAAAACGACTTTCACAACTTATAATGTGAAAACTTTGCTTGTACTTTCGAAACAGAGCGATTTAAAGTGAAAATCCTCTCAAGCAGAAATGTAATCTGATGTGTGACAGCAAAAGCCAGTGTTTATCCATGCGCAGACGATTTTTTGCGCAATAAAATATGGGGCACTTTGCAAAGTACAAGGGAGTCAGCAATATTTCAACTTTTCTTGTGGTCAGCATAAGCGATGCTCATTAGGGTGAACCGAAAAAAGGAAAATTTTGATAAGGAACTTCTAATAGCAAAAAAGAAAGCTGTGTATTACTATCCTAAACATGGGAAAAATAATTGAAAAAAATAATATTTATGTCTTTAGATCACGCATTGACAGCAAAGTTTGAAAAAAAAAAGGTAAAAAATAGTCAATTTTCAAATATTTTTATAAAAATCCAAATGTTAAAAACAATTTGTTTTGATCTCGTTTAAATGATTCCTTTTAACTGTCTTTTAGTATATCTCAGAAAATATTTACGTTTCTTTACAGTTTTTAGTTCACGCATAAGCCGCAAAGTTATGTAATATTAATCAAAAATTGACGTTTTTAGCTTATTTTGTATATTGCAGCGTTTCTTCTTTTAGATCCTGGTTATATGAATTTTTTACAGTAAAGGTGCACTATACAATTCTTTGCTGGACCTGGAAGAATTGTGTTGCGTTAACAACCCAGAACGCACCCCAAGTTGGTGGTTGCACTTTGTGTTCCACCCTGCAGTTCCCAAGAAGAATAGTTATTGACAGGACTCACATATTTTTAAAGTAGCTAACAATCATAATAACTACTAGTCTTTAAACAAGGTTCTACGTTTCGATCGAGGTTTGAAGTTGGACTTGTGACTCAATTTTTCCGTTGGAGATCGCGATTCGCGAGCATAAAGGTTTTCACATTAATCCATATCTTGTCTCATCCCAAAACACCCTACTCTTACCGACTCACTAACCAGTTCAATAACCCATTCCACAGCCGGAGTGTAAAAGAGGAACATTTACTGATTTATGGATAAAACATCAACTGTTTTTGTAAAATGAAATATTATTAACTTAGAAACAACTCAGTCGAAAGAAATCAAAGTTTTGGAAACTGACTTAAAAAGCGAGCAAAAGTATTTGATGAATATTATTAATGTAATACGAAAAGGAAAATGTGACTTTGATCTCTCTCTCACAAAACAAAAACGTTTCAGTTATTAGCTTTCGTTTTCGTGTGCTAACAGAGTGCTGGGGCTGCATAATATTTAAACTAAACTACTAGTGCAATAAAAGCACTCGTAAATAATATTTTTAAAATCTATGCTTCAATGGTTTGATATAATTAAAATTTTTAAAGAACAGAACAAACTTCTGTGACACATGGGTCATTCCATAGTGACTAACGTAACATTCGTAGCTGATTTTCAAACTCTTTTTACTTGCACCGGGAGTAACAATAAATGTGTTTTGGTTTAATATGCAGATTTAAAATGTACAAGGTGACTATTTTTCATTTCTACCAAGAATTTGAAGCAAAATAAGCGCTGACATGTGTTTTTTCACCAAAAAAGGCATCGTGACTAACGTAACATTTTTGCAACCCTGAGAAGCAATGCTTATGTTACGAGGCAATTTTTTCTGAAACTTACGCAGGCATTTAAAATTGGCCGATATATTTGTAAGAGGTAAACAATCTATTTTTAAAAATGTACTACAGATTTGTTACAGATGAATCTTTTTTGGCCCTTAATGGTACTTTTACGAAAAACTGTGTGTGACTAACGTAACGTGACTAACGTAACCATCGAATAACAAGCAATGAATGCATATAAAAAAACCTTTTATAATTAATTTCTTGCTCCTATATTACTTTTACCTTTTTTAGGAACCTTCTTTGTTTTGCATTATGGTTCTTTCTTTACTTTTTTTCTATATTAGTGTAAGAAATTGAATGGAAGGATTCAGTTCAATTAACTCAATTTGAATGTGCGAAAAAAAAACAAATAAAAAAAACTGCTTTTACAAACTGAATAACATCATTCTTGGGATAATTAAATCTTAAATATCTCTCTTTCAAAAAATTAACTTTATGCAAATTGATAGTTTCACCGAATTCTAGTCTTCTGCCGATATACTAGCTATCGTCATAATAAACTCCGTAGTACTTTTCAATGGCATATTATTTTTTAAGTTTTACTGATTCACCAAACGAATAGTGTTGTGCATGTTTTTGAATTAAAATGTAATATTGAAAAAAAAAAATATTCGAACGTT